>NC_083581.1:210000-277500 GCF_027579695.1 Neoarius graeffei
ACATCTCCCTAATTCTTGTATATTGGGATGAGCACCCACTTTCTCCATTCATTTGGCATTTTCTCATTCTCTAGGATCTTATTAAACAATCTCGTTAGGAACTCCACAGCCGTCTCCCCCAAACATCTCCAAGCCTCAATCGGGATACCATCTGGTCCGACTGCTTTCCCAGTCTTCATTCTTTTCATGGCTGCCCTCACATCCTTACTAACTAACTCTGCTTCCCGATTTGCTGTCTCCAGTGAATCTGACCTTTCCTCTCTTGGATTCTCCTCATTTAATAAATCCTCAAAGTACTCTTTCCACCTTCTTAATACACTCTCATTGTTTGTCAGCACATTTCCATTTACATCTTTCATCACTCTTACCTGCTGTACATTCCTCGCTTCCCTGTTTCTCTGCCTAGCTAGTCTGTACAGGTCTTTCTCTCCTCCTTTGGTCTCCAGTCTTTCATAGAACTCCTGGTATGCATCTGCTTTCACCTTCGCTACCGCTCTTTTTGCCTTCTGTCTCATCTCTCTGTATAACCACCTGCTTTTCTCGTCTCTCTGATCATTCCAATTCTTCTTTCCTAGCCTCTTCTCTTTTATAATTTCCTGCACTTCTTTGTTCCACCACCATGTCTCCTTGTCTTCCTTCCTCCTTCCCAATGACCACCCTAGCACCTTCCTTGCTGCCTCTCTTACTAGTACAGCAGTAGTATTCCAATCTTCTGGCAGACTTCCATGACCACTGAATGCTTGTCTCATTTCTTCCCTAAACTCCTTCTGATGTTCAACCTCTTTTAGTTTCCACCACTTAATCTTCAGCTCCACTATTTCATGCTTCCTCTTTTTCACCTTCAAGCTCATCCTGCACACGACCACTTGATGTTGTCTAGCTACACTCTCCCCTGCAATCACTTTACAGTCTCCAATCTCCTTCAGGTTACCCCTTCTGCAGAGTATGTAGTCCACCTGTGTAGATCTTCCTCCACTCTTAAACGTCACCCTGTGCTGCTCTTTCTTCTTGAAGTATATATTGACTATTGCCAAATTCATCCTCTTTGAAAAACCAACCACCATTTGCCCTTCCACATTTCTCTCTCTTACACCATATCTGCCCATCACGTCCTCATCTCCTCTGTTTCCCTCACCAACATGTCCATTGAAATCTGCGCCTATCAGCACACGCTCCTCCCTCAGTATACTTTCTTCCACTTCATCCATCTTTTCCCAGAAAGACTTTTTCTCTTCATTCTCACATCCAACCTGTGGGGCGTATGCACACACAACATTGATTACCACTCCTTGAATCTCCAACTTCATGCCTGTCACTCTATCTGACACCCTCTTCACATCAATCACACTGTTGACCAACTCTCCCCTCAAAACAATACCAACACCATTTCTCTTTCCATCCACTCCATAATAAAACAACTTGCATCCATCTCCAATGTTCTTGGCCTTGCTTCCTTTCCACCTCGTCTCCTGCACACACAAAATGTCAAACTTCCTTCTTTCCATCATACCTGCTAACTCTCTCGCTCTGCTAGTCAATGTTCCCACATTCAGTGGTCCTACCCTCAATTCTAAGCTCCTTCGCTTCCATCTTTCATGCTCTCTCCTGACACGTCTCCCCGCTCTCTTTCTCCTTCTCAGTTTTGGCACAACAGGAGCACACTTTCCACTGGCACCCTGTTGACCAACAGTACCGGAGGCGGTCATTGTTAACCCGGGCCCTGACCAATCCGGTATGGTATTTCTCTTTTCATTCCACATGTGAGATTTGGCACAGTTTTACGCCGGATGCCCTTCCTGACACAACCCTCTCCATTTTTCCGGGCTTGGGACCAGTGCCAAGAGCACGCTTATGCACCCCCCAGTGGCTGGATTGTTAAATCTATACAAATATTGCATATTATTTTCAAATAAGATTGTGTCCAAGTTTGTCCCCCCCCCATGGACAATGTAAAAGAGCGGTTTGATAATTTACAGTTTATTGGTCAGTATATGCACAGGCATTTTTTGTAAAAGAAATCGTTCAGGAAACACTAAAGTTGGCTTTGATAATTAAATGCCATGCTCATTATATAGGCATACCAAACCCTGTGTAATAAACTAAACATTAAGTGTGTCAAGATGACCGGACTCAAAAGCAAGACTAGCAGTTCAGCAGGTAAAAGTAATTTATTGAAGAAAAGCAAGACAGCAAAAAACATGCAAGAGACAATCAGTTACATGACTGGCCTTCATGCAGCACCTTCCGAGTGATATTTGTCAGAAAATGGAATACAGACACTCAGTTAACATATTTCCACTCAAAATAAACATGAGGTGCCTGGTCAAACTGTCTTCACGTGGTGAGCAGACTGCTGGAAGCATCAGCCTGAATAGGGAGAAAACGCACACAAATCAGTGTGAGCTAGCTAACCAGCTTGCTATAGAGTGCTATACAGTGAGTGTGGCTCCTTCAGGATCTATGTCCTCGCATGGAGCAACAATAAACGGAACACACTGATTTAAATTGCAAACATTTTATGGTTATGTTATGGTTTTGTGAGGTGGCACGGTGGTGTAGTGGTTAGCACTGTTGCCTCACAGCAAGAAGGTCCTGGGTTTGAGCCCAGCAGTTAATGAGGGTCTATCTGTGTGGAGTTTGCATTTTGTCTGTGTGGGTTTCCTCCAGGTGCTCCGGTTTCCCCCACAGTCCAAAGACATGCAGGTTAGGCTAATTGACCGTTAGGCTAATTGACCGAACTCCAAATTGACCGTGAGCGTGAACGGTTGTTTGTCTCTATGTGCCTGTGATGACCTGGTGACTTGTCCAGGGTGTACCCTGCCTCTCACCCATAGTCAACTGGGATAGGCTGCAGCTCATCTGCGACCTGGATAAGTGGCTACAGATAATGGATGGTTGGTTTTGTGATTTTTTAATTTCCTTTCAATACCTGTTTGCAATTCAGTTTCACTGGAAGACAAAATCAAAATTGCATAAATTATGATAAGGTGCATCACTACTGTTGGGTGTGTTAGAAGCACATGTGTTAGCATTTGCGTGAAATGTGGCATCATAATTTTGTTTTCAGTATAAATTTTAAAATGAAGCACATAGTATAGTTTCCAGATATGAGAATTTCTCACACAGATAAATAACTGTAAATTTTCCTTTTAAACAACATGTTTGTGAACAATAATGTTTGAGTGAGTAAATTTGGTGGTGGATTCAGACTTTATAGTATATACATATACAGAACCAATCAAAAGTTTGGACACCTTCTAATTCAATGTTTTTTTCTTTATTAAAAGATTTATTACAACACCATGTCTTAAATTAATGATGGATGTCGTTTCTCTTTACTTAGTTGAGCGGTTCTTGATATCATATGGATTAGTACAGTCGTAGAATAGGGCTATTTACTGTATTTTTATTATTTACTATTTGATCTCAAATCACATTAAAAAGGCAGGAAACTCGTCCACTAATTAACTTTAGACAAAGCACACCTGTTAATTGAAACGCGTTCCAGGTGATGACCTCATGAAGTCGGTGAAGATAATGCCAATAGTGTACAAAGCGTCATCAACATAAACAGTGACTACTTTGAAGAATCTAAAATATGAAACACTTTTTTTTACTCTTTGTTTACCACATAATTCCATATATGTTCCAGATGTTATTTCATAGTTGTGATGTCATCAGTATTGTTCTACAATGTGGAAAATAGTCAAAATAAAGAAAATCCTGTGAATAAGTAGGGGTACACAAACTTTTGACTGGTACTGTAATTACAGCATAGATTATACAGAGTACATTATTAATGCATATACTCAGGGGTGTTCTTTAAGGGGGAACATTTAATCTGACCTGCAGTTCTTCTGCCAGTTTGAGTAGACTCTCCAGGATCATGTCACTCTCCCTGAGATCTGCAGATTCGCCTGCTTGCCAGTTTGGATTCTGACCACTGTAATGGTGGTGGCCGAAGAAGGAATACTGGACAATAAGGGGTAAAATTGTGTTACAACACACATCACGGTTTCACTTTTTTTGACATCCCAACATTCCCTTCACAACACAACATGTATCATCAAATCTTAACATGGATACACAGGCTCAAATAATGACTGGCAATTACTTCTGATTAGTACACAATCTGAAAAAGTTTCTCAGCACTCACAGGGTAATATCCACAATAAACGTTGGAGGCAGCTGGGTGTTGGGAGAAGTCCATGTTTGAATCCAAGGAGCCTGGGCTACAGTAGTGATACCCTGCAAAATAAAAGTTATTAAATGACTTCCCATTTGGTAACACATTAACACCATCTCAATAAAGCATTATTCTGGAAAATATTACAGTACAGCTCCTAGAGCAACTCTTATTTATTTCCTGCCTACTGTACTAAATGGTGCTGACATCAAACTTTAAATTATTTGTCAGAAACAATTGAAAGAAATCACATGCAATATAAAGCCTGACCAATAGACTGGTTGGCCAAATTAAGGCGCCGTTAAATTATTGGTATCAACAGAAATCATGTGCATGAAGCACCTCTAATATCATTAAAAAATAAATATTCAGTATGAAAAAGCACATATTAATGAGTTCAAACAAAAGCCAAAAACATACTGCCAAGCACCAGATGGCATTAATCACTCATATTTTCATCTCATCTCATTATCTGTAGCCGCTTTATCCTGTTCTACAGGGTCGCAGGCAAGCTGGAGCCTATCCCAGCTGACTATGGGCAAAAGGCAGGGTACACCCTGGACAAGTTGCCAGGTCATCACAGGGCTGACACATACAACCATTCACACTCATGGTCAATTTAGAGTCACCAGTTAACCTAACCTGCATGTCTTTGGACTGTGGGGGAAACCAGAGCACCCGGAAGAAACCCACGTGGACAACACGCAAACTCTGCACAGAAAGGCCCTCTCCAGCCATGGGGCTTGAACCTGGACCTCCTTGCTGTGAGGCAACAGCACTAACCACTACACCACCATACTTGTAGTTTGTTAAAAAAAAAAAGGCAGTTTTGCAAGACATCATAGTATTGCTGCTTATATGAAACACCAACACTGAGAAACAATACACTGGGCTACATCCCAAATTGCATGCAAGCAAGTGTACATCAAAATAATACATCATAACACAGTATTTGCTTCAGAAGCATGTGATTGGGATGTATAGTAGATTTACAAGAATTAAACTATCATACTATTCATTACCTGGTGCATAAAATCCGTAATGTGAGTGATGAGGTATGAATGTCCCAGAAGGCATTGAGCTTGGTGAGCCCTCATGGATGTGCCTGCAGCTGGATTGGTGCGAACACTGCAAGTTCATCGGGAAGTGGTGGAACCCAGAGCCTGGATTGCCATGGCCCATTACAGATGCTTGGCAAGGTTCAGATGTCCTGTCACAATCTGTCACATTCTGTGAGCCACCATCATGATGGTTGTGAGGAGTTTCCTCAACCAAGACTGAATCTAAACACATAGAGACAGGGCAGATATTAATGAATAAAAAGTACTAAAAATTCAGATGATTGCTAGAGACCAAAAACTTAGCTAGCTGGCACTGTACAAGCAAGATGACTTTCCTTTTCTTATTCTCTGTCTATTGTCTCTACAAATTCCTGTGGATGACTCACCTTTTTTTCAAGGCTATGCTCCGATTAGTGAAATAGTAGTTTTAGGTGTGTCCAAACTTTTTATTGGTACTGTAGATAGCCCTTTATCGGTGTACCATATGAAAATCTCCACACCCAAACTACCATAAATATCATTTAAAAAATACCATAAATAACCCAAAAATATGTTTTCAACTAGAATACTTGCATGTGGAAGGCGATCCCTCTTGATTTGCAATATTTGTTGGCATAATGGGTGGAGTTAATCATGAAGCATTCATGCCCCTTTCAAGGAATTTAGTCCACTCTCTTATCTGTTATCTTATGCCTCGTGCACATTCGAGGATTTTCAAAAAAAAAAGGGGAGTCCCATATACGATTCGTACATTGGGGGAGTGCCTGTTAGAGAGTGCACTTGTCCTGGGCCATCGGCATAGTGAGGTAGGGTGGCCAGTTCCTTTCCTCGCCACCTTTAACTTCCCCAGTGTTTCCACCAGGTCCCCATTCACTGCTGGGTGGACAGGGAGCAAGCCCCAGATCCCCGTCGAGCCGAGACTCAAACCAGGGACCGTTCGCTTAGCGGTCAAGTGCTCTAACCACTTGGCCACCTGCGCTCCTGAGGATTTTCACATCTTAGCCAAGTTTAAAAATGTGGGCCACAGACAAACAGATTTAATCGATTTTTTTTGTATTTTAATCGTAAGAATGCACACACCAGATGATTCATTCAAGGTGCAAGACCACACATTTGGCGATTATACTGAAACAATGTAGATGAATAAATACATATTTTAAACTACCAACCATTTTTCATCATAGAAGAGTTTTCCTTGGGTGAATTCACCATCTGATAACAAACACTTTGTTGACTTGCTGGTCACCTTTATCCCAGCAGCAATCTTGGCCTTGTTGCCAGGCATGAGTCGCTTTAGTTTGACCAGAAGCTCTGGGTTTGCCAGTCTGAAGTACTCGCTGTGAAAGTGATGCCACTGGGCCGAGGCGAAAGCTTTGCCGAGTTGCTGCTTCTCTGAGCTGTCATGATCTGGGTGCACTTTTCTGAAACCATACAGGTTTAGCTGGCGAAAGAAACTGATGATGGAAGTGGTTTTGAAGTACTCTCTCATCTGCTCATTAGGAGAACCTAGCACTTCTTCAAAGGGTTCCTGATAGATGAGTATTTGTTCCCCACTGGAGTCCCAGCAGATTGAGCAAATTTGAGGATTGTTTACCAAACGCCACAACTTGCTGGGGAAATGGTTGGGGTTGGTTGGGAGGGTGAAGCATGTTTCTTTGACTTCCATACCAGCTGAAGAATTTGCAAACACCTGGTGAAAACGGACAGGAGCTCAGGGTTAGTGAACTGGAGTAATTGATTTATATAGACATTTGTAAACTAACTTGATTATAACAGTTGCTCTTTAGTGTTGACTAGTTAGCAAGGCGGGGGGGACGACAACGACGACACGTCACACTCTCAGAAAATAAAGTGCAGTAGTAGTCCTATTATGCATGGTCATTGGGACAGTACCCTCTAATGTGCTTATTTGTCCCATTTATATACTTCCTGGGAACGTACAGCATATGGACCTTTCTGATCCTAAAAACTACCTATAGTTACCTTGAGGCCCAATAATGAGCCCTAAGGGTACATTAGTGTAGATTGTACCTTGGGGAACAGAAATCAACTCTTACTGTAACACTATTTCTGACAGTGGAGACTTGACCAGCCTCCTTTTTGTTGTTGTTTTTTGTTTGTTTTGTTTTAAAATAATCAAACAAAAACAGACCCAAAGTCAGTTTGAATTACACGATCATGTGTGGCTTATTGTCTGATATCTGGAAACATACACCTGTTATTTTGGTTCCTTTTGGAGGTTCTCTGTTCTCCCCTCTTCTCAGAACCATTAAAACTATGCGGGAACTGTTACTCACCCACCAGTCTCGCGTGTTTACATTCAAAAGGAGACAAGCATGCGGATTTTCTTCACTAGCACGCGTTGTGGAAAAACATGAATATTCAATGAGCATGGGTATGGACTTGTCCAATCAGAGTAACAAGCGCGTGTAACTTCATCCGGCCCACTGATCTCTCTGTAAAATATCTGACTATTTTCTACATTGTAGAACAATACTGAAGAGATGGAAACTATCAAATAACATATGGAACATATATGGAATTGTGGTAAACAAAGAAAGTGTAAAAAAACAAAAAAACAAACCCAAAATGTTTCATATTTTAGATAGATTCTTCAAAGTAGCCACCGTTTACCTTGACGCTTTGCACACTATTGGCATTATGTGAACCAGCTTCATGAGGTCGTCACTTGGAATGCTTTTCAATTAACAGGCAAATAATAAAAATACAGTAAACAGCCCTGTTCCACAACTGTAGTCATCCATATTATGTCAAGAACCACTCAGCTAAGTAAAGAGAAACGACATTCATCATTACTTTAAGACATGAACTGTGTTTTAATGAATAAAAATAAAGAAAAACTACTGAATGAGGTGTCCAAACTTTTGACTGGTACTGTATATGAATATAGAATAACAGTTACAAATCATGAAGTCTTTGAGGTAAATGATTGTATTTAGAATGCATGTGTAAGTTTGATGTCTTTTTGTCGTGAGTTAAAGGGCAGAGGAGTGAAACATGATATGGTTACACTTTCTCTCTCTGCTTCACCAGACTACTGACCAGTTCGAATACGATGGCTGTGATAACTGAGAGTCTTACTGCAAATGAAGGGGAACCAGGAGATGGTTTATGATGCACAAACTCCTCTTTTGATGGGTATGCAGCATTCCTTTGGATTTTTTTCCTCTAATAAATCCTTTTTATTTATGAACTAATTAACTAAACTAAGTAACTAAGTAACCAACTAATTAACTTATTTATTTTTTGAATAAATAAGGCTGCTTTCTGTGTGTTTTCCTGACAGTGTCATTGCAATGATGAGTCCTGAAGACAGCTGGGTGGCCAAGTGGCATACACGTGTATGGATAGACACCTGCTTTGAAATTTCCTGTGAAAGAAAATAACAGATTCACAAATGCAGTAATATTTTATTTATACATACACAGGACTGTGCAAAAGTCTTAAGCACCCTATTTTTTTCATACAAACTGTGATAGATTTCTATTTTATGACTTCTACATTTATACTTTATACACTTCACTATAATTCAGTCATTCATTTATATATATAAATGAAACAAAGTCAATATTTGGTGTGAGACGACCCTTTGCTTAAAAAAAAATAGTAGTCTGAGGTACAATGAGTGCAGTTTTATGTGGAAATGATCTGTAGGTTTTACTGAGCATCTTACAGAACCAGCCACAGTTCTTCTGGACACTTTGACTGTCACACTCACGTCTTAATTTTGCACACCAAAACCCAGCAGCCTTCATAACATTTTCTTTTTTAGTCTGAAAAGTGCTCTCATGCTCTCATATGCTGTTCAAACATTTTTTTTCTGTAACATTTAATTTTGTGCTGGAAAAAGAATGTTTGGGACGCTGAAATGTTTTTTTTTTTTACTGACTCAATAATGTAGAAGTCATAAAAGAGAAATCTATCACAGTTTGTATGAAAAAAATAGGGTGCCTAAGACTTTTGCACAGTCCTGTGTATGTATAAATAAAATACTACTGCATTTGTGAATCTGTTATTTTCTTTCACAGGAAATTTCAAAGCAGGTGTCTATCCATCCATCCATTATCTGTGGCCGCTTATCCTGTTCTACAGGGTCGCAGGCAAGCTGGAGCCTATCCCAGCTGACCATAGGCTGGAGCCTATCCCACCGCCTAGTGGCCAGTGTTAGTAATTACCAGTCAAACATACCGCCTAGTGGCCAGTGTTAGTAATTACCAGTCTCTCACACCGCCTAGTGGCCAGTGTTAGTAATTACCAGTCTCACACACCACCTAGTGGCCAGTGTTAGTAATTACCGGTCTCACACACCACTGAGTGAAGAATGTCTTAAGGCCTCTGCATGCTCTTGCGACAAGGCTTTCGCAGATAGCTTTTCGCAGACAGTTGTAATTTATCGTTGAGCAGGGAGTAATAGGCGTGCGCGATGTTATTCACTGCCACAACGCAAGGGGGCGCAAAGTCGCGAAATCGCTAGGAGTAGTTGGTGGGTGTGGTTAGTGGAGTGTTTATCCTCCGGTTACTTATAATGACTAGAACTGGAGTCGTATAGATGTACATACTTCCTCACTTCCTTGATCAACCGCTCTTCGTGCTGCTCCATCTTCGCTCGTGTTTTTAAAAATGGCGGTCATGAAAACAAACCAAACCGGGAAAGTAGGGAAGCGGAAGTGCGTGTACAGCGGATGTAGAGTGGACCAATCAGAGCCCTCTTGTCTGCGACGCTGTCTGCGAGGCTTCTGCGGTGGTCACAATTTTTGGGAGGTGCGCGCAGAGCGTCTACGAAGGTGGGGGGGCTGCGCAGACGCCATCTGCGACGCCGTCTGCGAGGACTGGGTTGTCAGCATAAATTGGCCTTTAGCATTAAGAGGCTTTTGAGAAACCCAGCCCTGATCAGTGTGAAGGTAAAGAAGAAGGAATGAGAATAGACAGCCATGCGATTAGTGTGTCGTGTTAGTAGACTATTAAAACTTAAAAAAATACAAATCACTCAGTTAGTACAAGCTGACTTACTACGAAGGAGAAGATTAAACTGCTGATAGTCGCTGATGAATTGCTGATAAGTTGCTGATAATCACTGGAAACTCGCTGTTACTCGCTCTGAAGGTTTGTGTCGCTCTGAAGCTCTGTGTGGATGTGTGGCTCTTATATAGCTGCAGATTTTGAAACACAACTAATTAAACTGTCTTCATTTAAACTAACTGAACTAATTAAATTGTCTGAATCATGTGACCTGGGTTTTCCCCTAAACTTTAGGGGAAAACCCAGGTCATGTGACCAGGTGACATCAGCTCCCTGAGAGAGAGAGAGAGAGAGAGAGAGAGAGAGAGAGAGAGAATCCTGATCACTCTTCCTTGTTCAGTAGCCCATTCAGTGGCCTGTGTGGGTGGCTTCACATCTTCTCTCCCGGACCGAGAGCTCATAGGCTCATCAGAGTGAAGCCATCTGGCCACCATCTTACCCCTCACATCGCGTGAATTTGGTTTGTGTGCTAAACCGTCATATCAGATCAAACTTGCCCCAAGACAAGTATCTCCTGACCCCCATCCCCATTACCTCCTCTTATTTTCTCAACTTTACCCCCATTCCTTACATATCTTTATAGTGCTCCCCGTCACTGTTTTTTTTTCTTTTCCATTTCAGTCTCTGGTCATTTTTTGAACAGCTCTTTTACTACTATAATTATTTTTATGGACATTATTTCAGTTTATCTTTCTCTTTTGTATAGTTCTTCCTTCCTTTCTATCTGTTTATTTAAATACCACCACAAAGGCTATCCTTCCTTTCTGTTTAGGACAGCTGTTGAAACGGGAATATTTTCTCATGTTATTTGCCATTTTCACTTCATTCTTACAGTCAGGTTTTAACAGTATTTATTGGTCACAAGCTGCATGAATATTGTGACAGTGAATTATGCGACTTTGCAGCTTTGCTGAGATTTCGTCCATATAGCGTTCCAATGTTCTCCCAACTGAGCTGCTTTGCCTGAAAATCAGTAACGTATGAGGCAAAAATCAGACGCTTGGTCCAGGAGCAAGGTGAATCCCATTTTATCTGATGACCACATTCGTAGAACAAGCCCGACCCTGCCACCATCAGAGCTCTGTTCTAATGCTCCCCGAGCCACCATGTTGCACCCAATGCACACATTTCTTTAACTGCATGGAATAAAATTCACAGCCATGACCCATTTTCATCTTTAACAAAAGTTATTTCTTTGTCCATCATTCAAAGTGGGCAAAAGCTTTTAAAGGTTCTACCAAGAATTGGACTCGGATGACTGGATTCAAAGGCCAGAGTGCAAACTGTTACACCATGGAACCAAGTTATGCTCCACATGTGCTTCACCCGAGAAGGCTCTGTAACAAGGTGGCAACAGCTGGAGGTGGGCATCGCAATGGGCTGTGCGATTTCACCCATACTCTTCGTGGCTGCCTTCGAGCTTATTCTCCATGGAGCAAGACAAGTGGTTGGAGGCATGAGGCTGCCATCTGGAGAAAGACTTCCCGCCCTGAGAGGGTACATGGACGATGTGACGAGTATTTTACAGACCGCTCCGTGTACAGCAAGCGTCCTCAAACGCCTGGATGAGCTTACGCAATGGGCAAGAATGAGGATAAAGCCAGCTAAGTCCCGGAGCCTGTCAATCAGGAGAGGAGTAAGGTCTGATGGGACAGTGTTCAGGGCAGGGGGGGAGAGGATACCCCTGCTGTCAGAACAGCCTATTAGAAGCCTTGGAAGAGAATACACCACTGATCTCTCTGACAGGCAGATGGGCAAGCTGGTGCAACAACAGCTGGGGTGTGGCCTGGCCAGGATTGATAGCAGCCAACTCCCTGGGAAGTTTAAATTGTGGTGCTACCAGTTCACATTATTCCAGCGCGTGATGTGGCCACTTAAAGTCTATGAAATTCCATACACCATGGTCAGCAGGCTAGACAGTATTGCAAACACCTTCATAAGGAAATGGTTGGGTCTCCCGCGCTGCTTCTCCAATGCAGGACTCTTTGGAAGAAATGCACTTCAGCTTCCACTGAAGTCAGTGTGTCTGGGGTAAAACAGGAAAAGGCCCGCCTGGTGTTTGAAATCAAGGAGTCCAGGGACCCTGCAGTAAGAGCCACGGCAGTAGCCATTAGAACGGGGCGCAAATGGAGGGCCCAATCAGAAGTGAATCAGGCTGTCAGTAGGCTGCAGCACAGAGAGATCACCGGGAGAGTGCAGGAAGGCCGGGCTGGAGTCGGCTTCGGGGAACCAATAAGATTCTGGTCAAAAGCCTCAAGACAGCAGAGAAAGGCCATGATCGTGGAAGAAGTGGCCTGTGTGAAGCAAGAGCAGTACTTCAGCGAAGCCGTGTCCCAGGGCAAGCAAGGGGCGTGGACCCGGTGGAAGGATATTATCCACAGGGTCGTAACCTGGCAGGACATCTGGCAAGCCCCACAGACACGGCTCAGCTTCATGGTTAGGGCAGTGTACGACACCCTCCCGTGCCCTCAGAACCTCTCCACATGGTTCGGAAGCGAGGACAGATGCCCTCTGTGTGAAAGTGACAAAGCAGGCCTTCAACACATCCTGGCATCATGCAGAGTGGCACTGTCACAAGGACGTCTTAGATGGGGGCACAATCAAGTGCTTAGAAAGTTGGCTGAGTACCTGGAGATGAGAAGAACAGCTGCTAACTCCTCAGCAAACAGCCAAACGACTAGCATCTCCTTCGTACGACCAGGGGAGACCCAGCAAAAGCCACAAGGCAGTCAGGCAAGATCATTGCTAACCCCTAGGAAGGTGTGGGAGATGCGTGTCGACCTGGGCAGGCAGCTCACCTTCCCGAGTGAGATTGTGCAATCAATCCTAAGACCAGACATCGTGATGTGGTCAATGGCTGCCAAGCGTGTCCTCATCATCGAGTTAACCGTGCCATGGGAAGAGGGACTACCATCTGCACATGAGATCAAGCGGCTCAAGTACACTGAGCTGGCAGCAGAGTGCAAAGAGGCAGGGTGGGCAGCATCCATCCACCCAGTGGAGGTCGGGTGCAGGGGTTTCGTTGCCAGGTCGGTGATCCAGCTTCTCCGTGCTCTAGGAACAACAGGGGCAAGATTGCAGCAAGCAATCAAGGAGCTAGCAGAAGAGGCGGAAAAAGCAAGCTACTGGTTGTGGTTAAGGAGGAAGGACAGTAGATGGGGTCAGACACCCCCGTAGGGTCAGATGCTGGGAGTGGTAGGGAGATGTCCCAAGATGCCACTTGCCCCCCCACCTGGAGATGTACTGGTTAGGGGGCGAAACATCAGAGAAGGGTGGCACCAGCTGATGACCCTGCATCTGACCCAAAGTGCACTGGAGGAGGTGCGACAGGCAAAATGCCAAGCAGGGAATACCACCTTAACCTGTACATACTACGGTCACAAGCTGCATGAATATTGTGACAGTGAATTATGCGACTTTGCAGCTTTGCTGAGATTTCGTCCATATAGCGTTCCAATGTTCTCCCAACTGAGCTGCTTTGCCTGAAAATCAGTAACGTATGAGGCAAAAATCAGACGCTTGGTCCAGGAGCAAGGTGAATCCCATTTTATCTGATGACCACGTTCATAGAACAAGCCCGACCCTGCCACCATCAGAGCTCTGTTCTAATGCTCCCCGAGCCACCATGTTGCACCCAATGCGCACATTTCTTTAACTGCATGGAACAAAATTCACAGCCATGACCCATTTTCATCTTTAACAAAAGTTATTTCTTTGTCCATTATTCAAAGTGGGCAAAAGCTTTTAAAGGTTCTACCAAGAATTGGACTCGGATGACTGGATTCAAAGGCCAGAGTGCAAACCGTTACACCATGGAACCAAGTTATGCTCCGCTTTTAATTTTTAGAAGATTAATACAGACCTGGGGTGTTGCTAGATGTAAAGCTCTATTGGGGCACAGCCCCCCATATCAAAGGTTTATGGTAGTTATTGATTTTCACCCTGGCAAGACTGCATAGTTTTTGTAGCTTATATAAATGCTAGTATGCACTGACTTTTGAGTGCTACGGGATTCTGTAGATTAGAACTAACTAACTACTTTTTACAATGCAGTGAACTTACTGAAGGTTGACAGCCGTAAATCAAATGCATACAGAATCAACAACTAGCATCACTGTTGCCAGCTGACAGAGCATAGCTCAATGATGATAATATTAACATACACCTAGATCATCTTACCTCCCTCCACCTTATCCACATCTCTCCTTACTGCTTCTCTCCCTGCCTCTGTTTTGGATGAAGAATTTCCTGATGTCCATCTGCAGAGGTAATTCAGTAATGTTTAGTGGAATAGAACATACAGTTTCACTTAAAAATATATACTTTTGCTGCATGAACTTGTGTCCCTACAGGCCTGTACAAACCAGTCATCAACAAACAATTTGGAAAGGTCCATTTGTATGTTTTTAATATACTTTTTGAAACTGTACTTTTAATATACTCTTGTGTTTCATCAAAATGTTTTGTTGTGAATCTGGTACAATAAAATTAATATCCTGCACAATGTGGTCAGATCATTAGGGGATTTTGGCACAGGCCAGAGTCTCCAATATAGAGTGCCTTGAAAAAGTATTCATACCCCTTGAACTTTTTCACATTTTTCCACCTTACAACCTCATCTCATCTCATTATCTCTAGCCGCTTTATCCTTCTACAGGGTCGCAGGCAAGCTGGAGCCTATCCCAGCTGACTACGGGCGAAAGGCGGGGTACACCCTGGACAAGTCACCAGGTCATCACAGGGCTGACACATAGACACAGACAACCATTCACACTCACATTCACACCTACGGTCAATTTAGAGTCACCAGTTAACCTAACCTGCATGTCTTTGGACTGTGGGGGAAACCGGAGCACCCGGAGGAAACCCACGCGGACACGGGGAGAACATGCAAACTCCACACAGAAAGGCCCTCGCCGGCCACGGGGATCGAACCCGGACCCTCTTGCTGTGAGGCGACAGCGCTAACCACTACACCACCATGCCGTCCACCTTACAACCATGAACTTAAAAGTTTTTTATTGAGATTTTATGTGATAGACCAACACAGAGTAGCACATAATTGTGAAGTGAAATGAAAATGATAAATGGTCTTCAAAATTTTAAACAAATAAAAATCTGAAAAATGTGGTGTGCATTAGTATTCAGCCCCCTGTACTCCGATACCTCTAAATACAACCCAGTGCAATCAATTGCCTTCAGAAGTCGTCTAATTAGTTAATAGAGTCCTACTGTGTGTAATTTACTCTCAGCATAAATACACTTGTTCTGTGAAGGCCTCCATGGTTTGTTCGAGAACACTGAAGAACAAACAGCATCATGAAGACCAAAGAACTCACCAGACAGGTCAGGGATAAAGTTCTGGAGAAGTTTAAAGCAGGGTTAGGTTATAAAAAATATCCCAAGCTCTGAACATCTCAAGAAGCACTGTTCAATCCATCATTCAAAAATGGAAAAAGTATGGCACAACTGCAAACCTACCAAGACATGGCCGTCCACCTAAACTGACAGAGCGAGCAAGGAGAGCACTGGTCAGAGAAGCAGCCAAGAGGCCCATGATCACTCTGGAGGAGCTGCAGAAATCCACAGCTCAGGTGGGAGAACCTGTCTTATAGTTATAAGTCGTACAATCCACAAATCTGGCCTTTTTGGAAGAGTGGCAAGAAGAAAGCCATTGTTGAAAGACAGGCATAAGAAGTCCCGTTTGCAATTTGCCAGAAGCCATGTAGGGGACACAGCAAACATGTGGAAGAAGGTGCTTTGGTCAGATGAGATCAAAGTTGAACTTTTTGGCCTAAATGCAAAGCGCTATGTGTGGCGGAAAACTAACACTGCTCATCACCCTGCACACACCATCCCCACTGTGAAACATGGTGGTGGCAGCATCATGCTATGGGGATGCTTTTCTTCAGCAGGGACAGGGAAGCTGGTCAGAGTTGATGGGAAGATGGATGGAGCTAAATACAGGGCAATCCTGGAAGAAAACCTGTTGGAGGCTGCAAAAGACTTGAGACTGAGAAGGAGATTCACCTTCCAGCAAGACAATGGCCCTAAACATACAGCCAGAGCTACAATGGAATGGTTTAGATCAAAGAATATTCATGTGTTAGAATGGCCCAGTCAAAGTCCAGACCTAAATCCCATTGAGCATCTGTGGCAAGACTTGAAAATTGCTGTTCACAGACGCTCTCCATCCAATCTGGCTGAGCTTGAGCTATTTTGCAAAGAAGAATGGGCAAAAATTTCAGTATCTACAGTGGTGCTTGAAAGTTTGTGAACCTTTTAGAATTTTCTATATTTCTGCGTAAATATGGCCTAAAACATCATCAGATTTTAGGCGTGCGCGATGTTATTCACTGCCACAATGCAAGGGGGCGCGAAGTCGCGAAATCGCTAGGAGTAGTTGGTGGGTGTGGTTAGTGGAGTGTTTATCCTCCGGTTACTTATAATGACTAGAACTGGAGTCGTATAGATGTACGTACTTACTCACTTCCTCGATCAACCGCTCTTCGTGCTGCTCCATCTTCGCTCGTGTTTTTAAAAATGGCGGTCGTGAAAACAAACCAAACCGGGAAAGTAGGGAAGCGGAAGTGCGTGTACAGCGGATGTAGAGTGGACCAATCAGAGCCCTCTTGTCTGTGGCGCTGTCTGCGAGGCTTCTGCGGTGGTCACAATTTTTGGGAGGTGCATGCAGAGCGTCTGCGAAGGTGGGGGGGTTACGCAGACGCTATCTGTGATGCCGTCTGCGAGGACTGGGTTGTCAGCATAAATTGGCCTTAAGTCTCCTGGTTGGCTGATGATAGATTGGTGTCATTATAGCACGTCAGAGCGGTTCATGCCAGGCTCGAGTCCGATCCACCACTGATGAGTTGCCCAATAAGAATCCAGAATGTCATCAAAAGACATATTTTTTTTCTCAATAGACGCAGGTTATGTTAAAGCCTATTGGCAGTCACGAGGCAAACTACAAAACCACAGGGCATCAAGGCCACTGTGGCCTTGCAGCAAATATTTTTTTCCAAGGGCACAAGACCAAATTGAGAGGGCGTGAGGGCCATGGCCCTCGTGAAATTCCTGCCCTGTTTTCTACATTTCTCAGTATATAGATGTTAAACCGGATTTGTCCTCAGGAGCGAGCTACAACTAGTAGCCGAAGGTCCAAAGGAATTTAATTGTTTCTTCATAAGCATCATTTTCATTTTTCCAAAACTTTCCGCAATGTTCTTGCTGTTCCTAACAAGGCAGTCTTTTGGAGATGTTCTATTTTAATACTCATGTCGATCTTTTTAATCCATTGATCTAACTTATTTGGTTCATTCTATAAGTAGGGGTACATGTCATGTCCACAGGTTGTATTTATCAATTTTACAAAATATTCACTTCAAAATATTATAAATTTTACATTGGTACACATTCTTTTTTAATTTAATACAAAACGTCAGCAAGTCCCATCATTTATTTTGCAGAAATTGCGTACACTACATTGGATTTTTTTTGTGCTGTCCGATTTGTTAAAGGTCAAGGTTTGCTCTCCAAATTAACAGTAGGATGCATGTTTTTGTATATTATTTCCATCATTTTTTGTTGAAAATAACCATTAAAACATGATAAAGGTGTTTTTAAATCTATTTGACTCACTACTATATATTCAATTATTCACTTTGCATGTGTCCGAGAAATCTCTGTCAACTGTGTTAGCCACTGGCAAAGCCCCTTTAACTCAGCAATGGTTTTCTCCAAAGTCACCTGTCCAATAGCACATGATGTCACTTCCTTCAGTGGAGGAAATTTTAACTTCAGTGTGGTCCGTCTTTTCTCCTCCTCCTCAATATTTCATCAATATTATTGTCTGCACATAGAGTGGGTTAATTGCTCGTCAACTGTGTTATCAACATGTTCTTGTGCACTTGATTTAGATATTATATTTACAACACTGTAGAGAAAGATTGTTTAAACAGACGTTGATCAAGGTCATGAGGTGACATGTTAGCACCTAGCGGCTAGCACAAGGGCCTAAAATGAAAGAAATGTCAACTGTGTTACCCATCAAGTGTCGGTGGAGTGGAAGAACATGTCTGCTTTGGCACAATCAGCTCATCAAAAGAAAACGGCCCCGCAGCCATATGGACCCATCTATCCCCAATACTTGACCTGGTCAAGGCTTCCTCTCCCAATGTAACTGTGGTACACAGTTTTTCACAGTTTACTTAGTTTCTTTTAACTGCTATTTATTTTACTACATGAATTATGTTCAGAACACTCATGTTTTTTCTGCTTGTTTGGGGACTTCTGTTAGCGCTCACATTGGGGCAGCCAGCATATAGCCATGGGGCTATTGTTTACACCAGGGAACCGCTGCTAGCACTCAGTAACACCGCATACTCTTATATGCACAAAAAAAACACACACCAACATCTGGCTCATAGACACCCCTGCTCTGCAGCTCAGCATTTAATCCACTGTTTGTTGTTGTTTTTTTTTTTTGTGGCTACTGCCTCATAAAGGCGAAGTGAGGCAGTAGCCACTATGTCATCATGTTGTCAGAATGAGTGTAACAATAGCGAAACTTCATAACCAATCAGCACTTATCCTGATCAAGTTCGATTACCCATTCTACTTCTTGATAAACTTCAGAACCAATCAGAACCAGAAACAGAATAAGAGAAACCTCGTTATAACTTCGTAGTGTCGTAAGATAATCGACAGATAAAAAGATAAATGAAATTCACCTCGTGGTTCACCAAGGCTACTGATTCGATATCGAGTAAGTGGTGTTCATTTTAAGAAAATTTACCTTTTTGATTAACACGGCTTTTGTTTGGTCCTTCTGAAAGGTTAAATGAAAGGTTTTGTAAGTTTTTTTTGAGCTTTTTGGCAGATAGATTGAGAAGGCGATATCAAACTTCTGCTATTTGCATACTTTTTTTAATTGTAGTTTTTTATTTCAAAGTCTTTACACTCCACTTGTGAAACAAAATGTGCTCATTAGTTCTAAATAATGCTTTGAAGACAATTCATGAACAAGTGCTTTCGTACTATTTTGAAAATAGATCGAGTTCACAGCACTGTATTTAGAACAAAATACACTAAACAAAATTGGTAACCAAAACACTCCAAGCCCTGATGCTGCTCACAGCTTGGTGATGCTTGGAAGAGATGAGGCGAGTAGAATTGATAACATGTATATATGCTATATTTACTGTATGGACATGGGATCAGAAAACTATTTTATTTGTAAGCAGTAGCCACATGGACCTATAGGGTACCTATTTTTTTTCTTCCCCATTACCGTTTGTGATGTGTTTCCTTGTCGAAACACATCACAATCGCTACGTTCACACTGCAAGGCTTAATGCTCAATTCCGATTTTTTTGTGAAATCCGATTTTTTTGTGAGGTCGTTCACATTAACAAATATATGCGACTTGTATGTGATCCTCAGTATGAACGAAAAGCGACCTAAAAGTGTTCCGCATGCGCACTGCAGGATACAACGACGTCACACGCAGTGAGCATGGCCAGTGTTTACGGAAGTAAAACCGCCCGGTTGCGGTATGACTCATCCAATCTAGCTTGAATAGCTGCATCCCCCCAAATGGAAATCAGCTCCCTAACCTCTGCGTCCTTCCATTGAGAAGATTCAGAACCTTCACAGCCCGAAGCGTCCCTCGCATTGATGTCATGCGCAGGGGCGCAGATACGTTTTTTGAACTGGGAGGGACAAAAAACTGGGGGGGGACAAAGCTGCCAGCAAACCAACCCCAACCCCGATATGCCTGTCAAACTTGTTGTTAGTAACCATAGCAACCAAGCTCGAGCTCGCAACCTGTGCAGTCTGCGCAGCTCAACCAACCGAATATCAGTCTTTGTTTTGTTTTATGTGAGTTGTTGCAACTATGTATACACTGCCATGCACCTCAATAAACTGAATGGTAATTAGTCTTTTGATTTTTCCGTGAGGTTTGCCTTATGCAAAGAAAGACAGCATAGACGTTTTTTCCTCCCTATAAGTGGGGGGGACCGAACGAGGTGAATTTAAATATGACTCGTCCCACCCTCTATCTGCGCCCGTGATTATGTGCCATGTTGTTGTAACTTTTTTGAGAGACCCGCCGCCTACTTCAGCGCAGAATAGTGACGTTTGTGGCTTGTTGATGACGTGTAAGTTGGATGAATGCGACCTGGCGGTTCAGACTGAAGTCGCATATGAAAAGAGCAGATAGGAATCGGAATTAGGACCACATATCCAAACAGCCTGGGTCGGATTTGAAAAAATCGCATCTGTGTCGTTCATATTGTCAATAAAAGATCGGATACAGGTCACATATGGGCGAAAAGATTGGATTTGAGTCACTTCAGCCTGCAGTGTGAACGTAGCCTAATGAGTCATGTTATTGGTTGCATTTGAAGCAGTAAATTTTACATCCAATCACAATAACGATGTTAACAAATAAATCAGACAGTGCACAGGAATTTTAGTGAAACCCCCAGAGTTGTGGTCTTGACCGGTCTTGAGATAAAATCTCGAGTCCTCCATGTCTGAGACCAAGACAAGATTGAGTAAAAATGTGGTCAATTCCGAGACGTGACTGAAACCTTCAAAAAGTGGTCTTGAGATCAGTCTCGAGTTCTACAACACTAGATTAAACCATAGGTTCATAAAATGTTTCTAAATCTTCGGTGTTGCATTTATATTTTTGTTCACTGGAGAAACAGGAAGTTCTTTGAAACTGTTTCCATCTCTCCTAGTAATTGTAGAGCATTGTGTAACCAACAGATGGCAGCAGATGGAGTTGGGGAGAGAAAATAGATTGAATATAAGATCAAGTCCCTCTTTAAATGAATGAGGAGAGAAACATAACATGACTGCACTTTCAATGGCCACTGGGATACAAAACAACTGTGTGCTTGCATTAATGCAACAACACGATTGGTTTAATATGATTCCCAGTTCGGTAAGACGATTGGTTTTTGGGGACAGGGGAAAAAATACCTGAAGGTTTTTCAGGTTCTCGGTTGTTCCAAAAATCACAGCCAGAGCAGCTCAACGTTTATTTACTTCTCAGTCCAAGAACTCAAGCACTGTTTCTGCCTGGTTTCAAACCAGGATCCTTTCGCATGTTAGACAAATGCAATAACCACTACACTACAGAAACTGCAGCAAGCTTGCTGATTTGCTGTTACCTGGGCTGTGACACTAGAAGCAATCCTACTTAAGCACTTGTTCCCAGTGTAGGTGCTGGCTGGATTGTGGTTAACTTAGATGCCTTCCAAGCGGGTGACCTGGGTTAAATTCCTAACCAAAGCATGTCCTTTCATGCCAATATTTCATTGCTGCAACAAAAGGCACTGGGACAAAACACCGGGAAGGAATCAGTTGCCTGTCACTACCTTGTTTGGATGTGACTGAGGGCTGCTCCTTCTGCTTTCCAGTAGCTGTTCACAGGGCTGAATGATGTCAGTTTTCACCTGGGCCAACTTGTCCTGTGAAAAAACGTGACATACACAAGTGTGATTTTCTTTCGTTGGCGACATGCTACTTTTTCCACAAACGGGAAACTGTACAGTCACTGTTTTAGATTTAACAAGCTACGTGTCTACATGTTGGCTGGTCTAAAGCAAATACTTGTTGATACATGATCGAAAGTCAGTGCCATTTTGCTGAATTCTGATGCTGTGTGCAGCCCTGTTGACTTGACACTGCTCCATAAATGAGGAAGGACGTTGTATTTGAGAACACCACCTCCTTATGATGAATTGCAATTTCCATGCTTCCACAGCCAGTGGAAATGTAGAGAATGCTTGTTTGTTTGTTTGTTTGTTTGTTTGTTTTTTACAGCAGCTGTTATCTCCCTTGATGGAAAACCAGAAAGGCAGGGAAACCGTTCCAACCAGGTTTTGTCCTGATGACCATTTGCATGGAGGAGAACATGACAACCGCTAATCTACCAAAAGTTGTCCAGTCCTGACAAGGGTCAGTCTTTCTGGCTGTTTCGAGAGTACCCGATTTTAAGACACCTGGACATTTATGAAAGCAAAGCACAGACCTGCCAGATTTCTCAGGAGCCTCCGTTCGCTTGTTAGGGGAAAGAGATAACCATGACAGAGCAGAAAATACAGGTTTTTCCAAAAGTTACAGGCAAGCAGAGATAACAGCTCAATGTTTATTCACTTCCCAGTCCAAGAAACCAAGCACTATTTCTGCCTGGTTTCAAACCAGGAACCTTTCGTATGCTAGCCAAACATGATATCCACTATGCTACAGAAATCACAAAGGGAGTATTTAGCTGCTGTTACCTGGGCCTCGAGAAAAGCAAAGCTGACGCTTAAACGTTTGGCACCAGGACGGGGGCATGGCCTCAGCGGTATGGTGGCAAACAGATGGTTGAGCATAACAATGACGAGGTTCAGCATTGAAAAGCACTGGAGCAACCGTTGGAATGTCTTCACCATCTATCCTGAATCTGAAGCGGTCCTGAACTTTGTCTTTATTTAAAACCAGGCTGCTAGACTTGGATGGCTTAAACTTCATCTTCAACCATGTCATCAGTCTGCCAATGTCCTCCAGCATCCATCTTCCTTCAGGAACAGACTTTGTTGTAATAGTCATGTCATCCATGAAGGCTCTGAAGTCATCCATGAAGAACATAATTCAAATTTCAGTCACTGAATTACAAAGTAATTCATTTCTTTGTGTTGAGATCAAAAAAGAAAAAAAAAATTAAATTCTAAACTGTTTATGAGGTTCAGTGTGGTGAAGAGGCAGTTGTACACATATAGGCCAGCAATGTCATGCTCAGGCCATGATTTACGACTACTGAAATAATTCCATTTACTATATTCTATAAAAATCAAACAGATGCTCAAAACATTCAGAAAAAATGGGGAAATAAAATACCCTCAAAAATAATTTTTGATGTGTCCAGCCTTATCCTTCATGACCTGGCCACATACATTTGCATAAAGCAAGCATATTTGTACACTCCCACTTCCCAAAGTGTTTATCCAACAATACATCATTAAAGTGATCTTTTCTCAGAACATATTCACTGGGATTCATTTGCACTGAATAATATGATGTGAAGTCATTTTTCATAGTCATTGAATTCTATTGCCAAGATTAGGTACAATTATTTCATATGATAATGAATCTCTGTTCAACTCCAAGGTTTCAGAAATCTGACATTCAAAGCAATGTAAAGATAAATTAACAACTAAAATATTTTATCAATTCAAAGACAGGCAATGCACCATTAACTTCAGTGATAATCAGAGTCTTCCCATTAATATCGTGTGCTTTCTGGGATTGTAACTGGGATCTATGGTCAAATGGCTGGCCGAGGTCAACAAGAAGTTTTGGCTATGGACTTCAATCCACAGTGCACAGCGCATGTCGGTTTGGATCCTATTGTCATTGGAAAGACTTTGCTTAAATGCATTTGGGAATGCTAGTGTACACAGTCAAAATGTTCACGTTTCCAAAAAAATTCACCTTGCTAATCTGGGCACTCCACAAGTAGCAGCACCTAGCCACCCAAGGACTGAATTAGGTTCGCTCGAGAATGGAAATTTTCTGTTCCCTGTGAACTTTGGGACGTCTTGCCATATCTACACCCTAAAATTAAGATGACAGCACACTGTATGCATACAATCCAATTCATGCATACAATGCACTTGTCCAGTTTGTGCATGACAAAAGCCCCTTCATTTTATAAATACTGTTGAAAACAATGAAAAAGTGGTAGTAAGTTGCCTTTTATGAGTTATACAGAGACAACTGTTGGTTTGTATCCTTGAATTGTGCTGTTGAACAAAAAATAGGAGACAAATGCCCTATTGTTCATTTTGTAAGCAAAAAATATGAATAAGTTTTCAACAGTTGCAATTCCAAGAGGAGATGTCTGATCCAATGCAGAGAACAAATTTTCTCATTTCAGCATTTCTTTAAGCTGAATGAATAATGTTATTTGATTGTTTTACTGAATTTTTCAGTCAAGAGCTTAGGTTACTTGGTGCTGATTAATTTTCTATAACAGCAGCTCTGACAGCTGCAAGGCAAGTCACAGGTTTCTGTACAACCCTGGTACCAAAAAGCTTGGGACACTGTGTAAAATGTTCATTAAAACAGGATGCAAAATTTTGCAAATCACAGAAACAATATAATCTGTAAGGATTTATTCTTGATCTCAGTTTAACCAAGAAGGCATTAATCTATTTTGTATTTTGCTTAAAATTCCATTGCTATCATAAGAACAGGCTGTGCATAATGTGTCTGAACATTCTGCTTATTATTGCATACCATTGCGATAATGTATCCTGCTTTGCTGTAGATAACTTGCCAAGGTCCTCTTACTCGCATGCAGTCTTCACCCACATACACACACACACACACACACATATAAAGTCTTCTGTTGTCTCTTGTCTTTTGGTGAATTGTGAATAAAGACTGTGAAACTATTTTTTGGTTCCTGTCTTGTTTCACAATTCACCCCAGAGCTCTGGGTGACACGGGGGGACTGATCTGTGAGAGGGTGATCGCTCCAGTTGGAGCAAGAGGAAGAGATGGTGAATCTCTGACCTAACAGTTTTGGGGGCTCGTCCGGGATACTCCTGATCAGGTAAGAAATCTCTTTTATTTTAAGATACTTCCGCCTGGTTGGTAGTATCTGAAAACCCATTTATCCCCGTGAGAGTTGTCACAGGTCCATGTGAGTTACCACGGAATAATTAGCGCGCACGTAAAATCTAGTTTTATCTTGAGACGGTCCTTACGTGTCACCATGGGGGGAAGTTGTGTTAAGGCACCCAGACCAGACCCCGAGGAAACCCCACAGGATTGGATGAATCACTGTGGTTTAGCATTCTACACCAGTCCATGGTTAGACAATTTGGCCGGCTGGACTGAATCCCAGCCTCAGTTTTTGACTTATCCTCGTGCAGGAACTTTTAAACCAGAGTATCTCACCTCGGCACATAGACAAATATACAAGGGATTGGGCAACCCAGAATGGGATTATGATTATATGACTAAAGGCTATTTAGAATGGGTCAGAATGAAACCAATA
The DNA here is from genome assembly GCF_027579695.1 of Neoarius graeffei. NCBI lineage: Eukaryota > Metazoa > Chordata > Actinopteri > Siluriformes > Ariidae > Neoarius > Neoarius graeffei. The sequence continues at coordinate 235,352 of NC_083581.1, forward strand.
TGGGATGATTTTCACGGAATTAAAGAAACTAAGGAACAAAGAAAATCAGTACCACACCCTAAGCCTGAAGACAAGGCAAAACCCGTTTCGTCTACACCTCCTGCTACTAGACCACCTACAGCCTCCGCCCTATCACCGCTGTATGAGGGATCGAATAACGTTCCTGCTCCTGCATCCACACCAGTCCCTCAGGGTCCATTACTGGTCCCAAAACTATAGGCAAGTTTTTACCAAGGCAGGTAAAAAACCCTCTGTAAGCTCAAATATGCCGGTACTAAAAAATGAGACTGACGACTCTGATGAGGATGACGATGATGATGTGGGACCAGATAGAGGTTCCCTTCCACCGCCGCCTTCCCCTGTGAATACTGCTTGCGTATGGGTTCAGAAGGGCAGGGGGCTGAAAATCACTCTGCCTTCTGCATCAGACCTAAAAGATATTATTAAAATGTTGCCTCTGTTAAACAAACCACTCAACTTCGTAGACATGCTCGTAAAAATGTCATGATACTGCCAGCTGGTAGGAGCAGATTACTGTTTTATCCTCCATGCCGTCCTAGGTGACAGTTATGATGAAGCTGCATTAAAAGCTGCAGTGCCATGTCTAGATCCTATAAATGACGAATACAAAGTGGTTAAAACTAAGACAGAAGTAGGTGATGGCAAAACCACCACAAGGAATGAGTTTAAGTTCTACTGGAAGGATACCAGTAAAGCTATGAGGGAATTAAAGGAACAATTGATGCGTTATCTGCTCTCACGACAGCAGGCTAAGATTGCAGATCTTTCACAGGTTACTAATTGTAAGCAGGAGAGGGCTGAACTCACTTCAAAGTTTCTGACGTGTTTTAGCGAGACATGGACTTGTCTGGGAAACATACAATTAGATCAGCAGCAAGCCAACCTGCTCTTTACTTTGACATTTTTGAATAATTGTCGTCCTGACATACAGAAGGTTCTGAAATATCAGTTAAGTGACCGTAGCAATATGACAATAAGAACCCTAGGGGAAATAATTAGAACTATGGAGGGAGATGGTATTCTGGATAGTAAGCAGGTAGCCTGCCTCTCTGTGGCCGGTGGAAACTCGTACTCACAGCCCCGTGGAGACATGAATAGACGACAAAAGAATCAGAACCCGAGCATTCGCCCGCAAGGCAGGGGACGCTCTGGAGCGTGCCACTATTGCAGCAAAGAAGGACATTGGCAATGTGAGTGTAGAAAGAAAAAGGTGGATGAAGCCAATTCACAGCGTATGTTTTCCCTTCCTCCTCCTAATCCTCAGCAACTGCCACCGGCTGCCCCTACGGCAAATCCTTTTGCGCAGCAACGTCCCACAGGCCCATATCATCCCTAGAGCTGCCTACAGAGCTGTGACCCCATAATGCTACATTGTTCTTTCGACTCTTACCTAGCCAATGACTTGCCTGTCGTAGAATTAGCTATAGATGGACAGGTGCTTCCTTTTCTAATTGACACTGGTGCTACAATGTCCTCTGTGGGAAAACCCTATGAGGGCCCTCTCTCTAACAAAACTGTTTGCTCTGTGGGAATTGATGGGGTCCCCTTCTCCTCCCCTTGCACTCCTTTGTTATTGGTAACCTGTCCCGCTGACACAGCACTTCGTACACATATTTTTTTGTGTGTTTATGCCACAGTGTCCCTTTAATCTACTGGGGCATAATCTAATGAGTCTGTTACATTTATCCATTTCATTTCAGGGGTCCAGAATGACTATTTGCACCCCTGACTCTCTGCCTCCCACCTTGGCTCATCTCTCTTCATGTATGACTGTCCCAAATATCTCCGCTGTTTGTACTGCTGCTGTAAACCCTGTTGTATTCTCTCCTACAGATCCTTTGAGTACCCTCCCCTCCTCCCTCTGGGCGGAACACAAGGACGAGGTTGGCCTGGTTGACTGTGTGCCTTATGAGGCTAAGCTTAAACATGTGCATCCTGTTTATGTTAAACAGTACCCTCTCTCTGAAGCTAAGGCTCAGGGAATTGATGGCATCCTACAGTCTCTCCTCGAGCAAGGCGTGGTGAGACCGTGTACCAGCTCGTACAATACACTTGTCAATCCAGTACCTAAACCTGATGGTACCTGGCATTTTACGCAGGATTTACATAAGATTAATGAACTGATTGTCCCTGTTGCACCCATTGTACCCGACATTTCTTCTGTAATGTCACAGGTTCCTGCTCATCATTGCTGTTTTTCCGTTATTGATCTCTGTTCTGCCTTTTTCAGTGTTCCTGTTGAAGAGCAGACACAGCCTTTGTTTGCCTTCATGCACAGGGGGAGACAGTATACTTGGACATGTTTGCCTCAAGATTTTATTGACTCTCCTGCTGTTTTCTCAGCCGTAGTTCAGGACGCACTCTGTGACCTCTCCCTCCCCCAGGGCTCTGTGGTCCTGCAGTATGCAGACGATCTTCTGGTATCTGCTGAATCACCAGAAATCTGCCAAGATGCCTCCTTACGCCTGCTCCAACATCTGGCGCACAAGGGCTTTAAGGTTTCCAGGACCAAGCTGCAATATTGCATGGACACTGTTAAGTATTTGGGGTTTGAACTTTCACAAGGATGTCGTAAGCTGTCATCTGACCGGGTGCGGGTGATTCTAGACACAAAGCGCCCTGCAACTAAACATGCACTGATGGCTTTCCTGGGTCTTATCAATTACTCTAGACAATGGATCCCTGACTGCTCTTTATATGACAAGATCTCTGTTCTGCAATCTCTCATCATGATCCACTGCAGCACCCTTTGACCTGGACTGCCGCTATGATGGACGCTTACCACTCCCTCAAAAGCACCCTTTGTTCAGCCCTGGCCCTGGGTCTACCCGACTACTCCAAGCCCTTCCACCTCTATGCCTGTGAACATCATGACACAGCCTCTGCGGTGTTGGCCCAGGAGCATGGGGGGGATGCGTCCTTGTGCGTTTTTATCTAAAATATTAGATACTGTTGCTCAAGGCTTACCTGCATGTCTAAGGGCTGTTGCCACATGTGCGCTGATGGTTTTAGACGCGGAAAAATTGGTTTTGTCTCACCCACTGATCTTGCACTCGTCACATCAAGTTAAACAGGTGTTGCAAAATTTACAGACCCAACATATGACTGCGCAGTGCCGGATATGAAACCATTCTCTGTTCTACTAACAATCTCGAAATTCGTGCCACATCCTCTTTCGATACTGTAGGTCACACTCTCACACACCTCCTTAATTCTCAGGATGACACTTGGGATGACATTGATCATGATTGTCTGTCTGAAATCGTACATACTACTAGTATCAGGTCTGACCTCTCCTCCAGCCCTCTAGGGATGGGGGAAGTACTTTTTGTTGATGGCTCTTGTTCTAAACCCTCAGACGGTGTTTTCCTCTGTGGTTACTCTGTGTGTTCACTGCCTGATATTGTGCATGAGGCATACGCTCTTCCTTTCTCCTCAGCTCAGGCAGCTGAGTTGTATGCTCTCACGCGTGCCTGTATTTTGTCTCAGGGCAAGGATGTCACAATCTACACAGACTCTCGTTACACCTTTGGTGTGGCTCATGATTTTGGGAAGATTTGACAGTCTCGAGGCTTCCACACCGCAGACGGGAAGCCCATTTCTCACTCTACCTTGGTACAAAATCTCATTGATTCTTGTCATCTCCCTAGGTCACTCGCCATAGTTAAAACTAAGGCGCATGCCTCGGGAAACACACCTGAAATCATGGGTAATTCTCTTGCCGATCGGATTGCAAAACTTGCTGCTGCCTCTGGTGTCATGTCTCTTGGCCTAGATCCTTCGCCGTGCAATACCTCTTGCCTTGCCAGCACGCTGATTCCTGACTTAGATCTTTTTTCTTTGCAAGCTTCAGCCTCTCCAAATGACTCTGCCTTTTGGCAGTTACAAGGCGCTTACGTTGCTCCTGATGGCCTATGGTACAGTCAGGATGGCCGCCTTTGTCTTCTATCTCATTGCCTTCCCTTCCTTGTGTGCAAATTTCACAGTGTGACACATCGCGCACTTAGGGGGGTGAAGGGAGACATGAACAAACTTTTTTGTATAGCCAATTTAAACAGTTCAGTGGACTCAATTCTCGAGAGATGCCTCATCTGTGCACAAAATAATCCCTCTAAAGCAGGTGTGGAACATGAGTGTTTACCCATACCTACATCTCCATTCCTAGAATGGCAAATCGACTTCACACATATGCCTCCCTGCAGGCCGTTTAAATATCTCCTGGTGACTGTGGACAAATTCTCTAAATGGGTAGAAGCCTTTCCCTGTTCTCAAGAGAACATGAAGGTAGTTACTCGTATTCTGGCAAAAGAAATAATACCTCATTATGGGGTTCCAGACACCATAGACTCAGACAAGGGTGCCCCTTTTACCTCGAAAGTCACACAAAACCTTTGCAAGTATCTCTCACTAAACTGGCGTTTTCACATTCCGTACCACCCTCAATCCTCTGGTATCATAGAATGTACTAATCGAACATTGAAAGACAAACTAACTAAGGCCATGCAGGCCACAGGTTCGAGTAATTGGGTAGACTTATTGCCAGCCACGCTGGCTGAAATTCGCATGACACCAAGACCTAGCCTAGGGGGATACTCCCCCTACGGAATTATTTTTGGAAGACCTTTCCCTCTCCCCTGGAAGAAGGGAACACCGGCTCTGGGTACCTCTGATTTGAAAATGCATATGGACAAGTATTCTGCAGCCCTTACAGATAAAATTTGTACCAAGGTCAATAGTACAATATCGTCTCCACCAGCAGCACCCACACACCCCTTTCATGTGGGAGACAAGGTGCTGGTGCAACTTTTTAAATGATTTGGGCAACTGGGAGAACCTAGATATAGTGGGCCTGCAGAAATAGTCGCCATTACTCATACTGCTGTTCTAACTGACCTTTTTCCACAGTGGATCCATGCCACGCGATTGAAGAAGGCCCCATAACAAAGCTGTGTTACAATGACAAGTTTGCTATTAACATTTTCTCTGTGTCCCTCTCTAGTGTCTCTCCTCTCTAAACTCTGTACAGGGATCCTGCAGGAGTTGAGGGCCGTCAAGATCACTTCCTGCAAGAGGCCGTGAACAGAGAGGGGAAGGGATCTCGCGCCCCGTCTGGGACCAATCACCCTCACTACAACCATGAAAATCCTCATCACAAGCTTCGTGGCCACTCTACTGCTGCTCAGAGCAGAGTTACCCACTCGAGCTGGCCCTTGAGACAACATCTTTTGGCAATTTGCTAACTGGACTGCACAAGCGCACACGAATGAAAGATGTTATGTCTGCCATCTGATGCCGCCTTCTACTATTATTATACGTCCACCTTTGCCTCTATGCTCTGAAGCTCTGTATTATGCGTTCTCGGAGAATCGCAATCCAACTTTTACCATTTGGGGCCCCTTCTGTAATTACTCTCCGCACCCCTCTGTGGCAGCAATGTTAAAACAGACCTCTTCAGTATCTAGCACAGAAACCCCTGCCATTGTCTTACAGGACTCTGTTCTCACTACTCTGCAGGTCGATATGCCCTCTAATTTCATTTTCCCTCACTGTTTTAGAACAAATTACTCTGAAGGAAGTAGCATGTATTTGGGACAAATTCCTAATTCTTGATGTAATCACATATATGATCAGAATTCCACCACCTCTCCATGTCCTCGCTGGGTCCCAAATTCATGCCAATGTAACCCTCCGCTAACTAATTGCACACATAACAGCATCGGGTATGTCAATAATATGTGTAGGGCTCATCCTGCTTGTGTTCCGCCACACCCTAATAATTATCCTGGTGTTAAATTAGATTAAACTGGTACTGGTACTGCAATAATAGATCTGACCTCCTTGTTTCATTTCCCACCAATTGGTCAGGCGTTTGTGCTCCCATACAACTCAAGAGCACTATCACTGCTCTCCATCTCTGCCCTGCTCGTCGCCAGAAACAAGATGTTTATGGTACCTTCCCACCCCCGGCACAACAGCTTACTTCTAAATGGCACCGTTTCTGGATGTCACTGTTTCCTCAGTTTGACGTATCTGATCTGTGGATGGAAGTAGAAATAACACATTATCGCTTAGCCAGCTTTGTTAATGAAACCACTAGAGCTGTAGATGGTGTTAGGACTGAGTTAACTGCCCTGCACCTAATGACTACTCAAAATCGTATGGCCCTTGATATTTTGTTAGCAGAAAAGGGGGGTGTTTGTGCTATGGTCGGAGAAAGCTGTTGCACCTTTGTCCCTGCTAATGACCGCCCAGATGGTGAAGTAGGTGCAGCTGTACATCAAATGAAACAGATCACTCAACAATTGGAGCATGATGAGCATGGAGACTCAGCTGGGTGGATATGGTTCTCTAACCTGTTTGGGAAATGGACTGCGACTTTATCTATGTGTGTACCAGTTATTGTGGTTTTCTGTTTGCTTCTTCTTTTCGGACCCTGCATTTTTAGATGCTTGGTGGATAGGATACATAATATGATAACTGCTTTTACCTATACCCCTCTGTGCAGGGAAAACCCCAATGTATATTATCCTGCTGTTACTTAGAATACTGGGGTGTGATACTAGTTGTAATCTAGTATCAAAGAGGGGAATTGTAAGGATTTATTCTTGATCTCAGTTTAACCAAGAAGGCATTAATCTATTTTGTATTTTGCTTAAAATTCTATTGCTATCATAAGAACAGGCTGTGCATAATGTGTCTGAACATTCTGCTTATTATTGCATACCATTGCGATAATGTATCCTGCTTTGCTGTAGATAACTCGCCAAGGTCCTCTTACTCGCATGCAGTCTTAACACACACACACACACACACACACACAAAGTCTTCTGTTGTCTCTTGTCTTTTGGTGAATTGTGAATAAAGACTGTGAAACTATTTTTTGGTTCCTGTCTTGTTTCACGATTCGTCCCAGAGCTCTGGGTGACATGGGGGGACCGATCTGCGAGAGGGTGATCGCTCCAGTTGGAGCAAGAGGAAGAGACGGTGAATCTCTGACCTAACATAATCCATTGAAAATAGTACAAAGACAACATGTCAAATATTGAAATTGTATTATTGTATTTTTTTAAAAATCATGATCATTTTGAATGGAAAGTCAACAATGCAATTCAAACAAAGGAGATTGTGTAAAAAAGAATGGAAAAATTGTGTAATGCTGAAAAAAACTGCTGGCACATCTCACAACTAATTAGGTTAACTGGAAACAGGTGGGTATTAAAGTGGCTATTAAAAGAGCATACCAGAAAGGCGGAGTCTCTCAGAAGAAAAAAGATGGGGAGGGGTTCACCAGTCTGTGAAAGACAAATAGTGCTACAATAACTTTCAACATAAAATTGCAAAGAATTTAGGGATCACATCATTTACTGGACATAATGTCATTAAAAGATTCAGAGAATCCAAAGTAATCTCTGTATGCACGGGACAAGGACAAAAACTAATCATGGATGCTCCATGATCCTTGAGCCCTCAGGTGGCACTGCATTAAAAACAGACACGATTCTGTAGTGAAAATCACTACATGGGCTCAGGAACACTTCTGAAAACCACTGTCTGTGAACATAGTTCATCAATGCATTCATGAATAGAAGTTAAAACCATATATAAACAATATTCAGACCCACCACCACCTCCTCTGTACCCGAGCTCATTTACAATGGACTGAGGCGAAGTGGAAAACTGTCCTGTGGTCTGATGAATCAGAATGCAAAATTCTTTTTGGAAATCCCAGATGCTGCATCCTCCAGGCTAACGATGAGATGGACCATCTATCCAGTTTGTAAGCAGTACAAAGTTCAATAGGCAGCATCTGTGATGGTATGGGGGGCATTCGTGCACATGACATAGGTAGCTTGCACATCTGGGAAGGCACCATTAACGCAGAATGACATATACAGGTTTTAGGGCAACACACTGTCAATGTCCTGTTCAGGGAAGGCCTTACTTATTTTACCAAGACAATGTCAAACTGCATTCTGCACACATTACAACTATATGGCTCCATAATAAAAGAGTCGGGGTGCTAAACTGGCCTGCCAACAATAAAATTTCTCAGTTTCAACATTTGATATGTTGTCTTTGTACTGTTTTCAATGAAAGAGAGGGTGTGGCAGTGGGGGCATGGCCAAGCAGCAGTCTGTGAATGGAGGGTGGGGTCGGGGAAGGTAAGTGGCTAGGTCATTACACCTGATGTCAATTTGTGTGTGTGTGTGTGTGTGTGTGTGTGTGTGTGTGTGTGTGTGTGTGTGTGTTGCAGGGATGGAGTATAAAGGGAGGGGGAGAGGAGAGAAGAGGCTCTCCCCAACCACAAAACTTGTGTGAGTGAGTGAGTGAGAGAGAAAGAAAGAAACAAAGAAACAAAGAAAGCTGAAAAGCCGAATAAAGTGTGTGTGTAAACACAAACTCTTGCCTGCCATGCTTCTGTGCTCCACCCACACCGGAGTTTACTACAGTGGTGCCGAAACCTGGGACACACAGAAGGGAACCACCCCATGGAGTCCTCCCCGTTGAAAGAGCTCATCCTTGCCCTCGCTACCGCCCAGCAGAACCAGAATCAAGAGCTGATCACCCTCTGGAAGGAGCAGCGCTTCGAAGCCTTGATGCTGGCCCAGCAGGAAGATCGCCAGGCGTTCCGGCACCAGCTCACATCAGCAGGGCCGCCGGCCGCTGCTGCTGCCACCCTCATGAAGATGGGACCACAGGACAATCCGGAAGTGTTCCTCACTCTCTTTGAGCAAACAGCCAAGGCGTGGGGGTGGCTGCTGGAGCAGCGCGCAGCGCGCCTCCTCCCGCTCCTAACTGGTGAGGCGCAGCGCAGCAGCTCCCTGCTGACAGCCGGCTGGTCTTTGCAGACCTGAGGACAGCCATCCTGCAGCGGCTCGGCCGCTCCCCGGAACAACACCGTCAGCGCGTCCGGACGCTGACACTGGAGGAGGTCGGCCAGCCGTTTACATTCGGCCAGCAACTCCGGGACGCCTGCCAGCAGTGGCTGAGGGCAGAAGACCGCGATGCCGAGGAGGTCATCGATCTGGTGGCACTGGAGCAGTTTATCTCTCAACTTCCAGAAGGAATGGCGGAATGGGTCCAGTGTCACCACCCGGCGTCACTGGAATGAGCCATCGAGCTGGCGGAGGACCATCTGGAGGTGGCTCTGACGGCAGGCAGACGAGGTGCCTCCCCTCGCTTCTCTTCCCCCTCTCTCTCTCCCTCTCTCTCTCCTGTCTCTTGTCCCCCTCTCCACCCCGTTCCCCTGCCACGAAGGCGGCGGCTGGCTCCTCCCCAGCCAGCCCGTCACACCCGTGGTGTCCTCCTATCTCCCTCTTCTGTGTTTGTGTTGTCTCCCCCTCAGGTGAGTGACACCCATAACACCAGTGCAGAGGGAAAGCCTGGGCCAGTGTGCTGGCGCGGCGGGGAATCGGAGCATCTCCCGAATCAGAGTCCCACAAGGGAGGTGAGGGCTGTCATCTGGATCCCCGACGAGCCGGAAACTGCCCCCGATCGGGCCGGAACGTATCGCGTACCGGTGAGTATTCAAGGGGATACATATCACGCTTTGGTGGATTCCGGTTGCAATCAGACCTCAATTCACCAATGCCTGGTGCAAGGTGAGGCATTGGGGGGAGCACAAGCAGTGAAAGTGTTGTGTGTGCATGGGGATGTCCACCATTACCCTCTAGTGTCTGTCCATATTCTATTCTGGGGCCAAACGCATAAAATGAAGGTGGCGGTTAATCCTTGTCTTACCCACTTGTTGATCTTGGGTACTGATTGGCTGGGATTTAAAGAATTAATGGAGTATTTAACACGCAGTGGGTCCTGCCCTAGTAGGTCACGGGAAGATCCTGGTGTGGCTTTGGCTGGAGAAGCTGTCACAGAGCCGTCTGTGTCAACATCGCATCAGGGTGAGGAGTACTCCGCTCCTCCTCCCTCTCTCGGGGATTCTCTTGGGGATTTCCCATTAGAGCAGTCGCGAGACGAGACTCTGCGGCATGCATTTGACCAAGTGATAGCCATCGATGGTCAAACTCTTCAGCCAAGCGCGGCGCCAACCTCCCCCTATCTTGCCATTATTAAAGATAGATTGTACTGAGTGATGCAGGACACTCAAACCAAGGAACGAGTAACCCAGTTGTTAATCCCAAACAGCCATAGGGAACTCGTATTCCATGTGGCTCACTTTAATCCCATGGCTGGACACTTGGGGCAAGACAAAACACTAGCCCGAATAATGGCCCGGTTCTATTGGCCTAGGATTCGCGGGGATATCCATCGGTGGTGTGTGGCAAGCCGTGAATGCCAATTAGTAAATCCCGCGGCCACTCCAAAAGCGCCGTTGCGCCCTCTTCCTCTAATCGAGACCCCATTTGAGCGAATTGGGATAGATCTCGTCGGGCCATTAGATCGGTCAGCACGGGGATATCGCTTTATTTTAGTTCTGGTGGACTATGCAACCAGATATCCGGAGGCAGTGCCTCTCCGCAATATCTCAGCACGCAGTATTGCAGAAGCACTCTTCCGCGTTATCTCCCGGGTCGGGATTCCGAAAGAAATCCTGACAGACCAAGGCACCTCGTTTATGTCACACACACTGCACGAGCTGTATGGGTTACTGGGGATTAAGTCCATCCGCACCAGTGTATATCACCCACAAATGGATGGATTAGTAGAGCGATTCAACCAGACACTCAAAAACATAATTTGGAAATTCGTTAGTGAAGATGCGCGTAATTGGGATAAGTGGCTCGAACCCCTGTTGTTCACAGTACGAGAGGTCCCGCAAGCCTCCACAGGGTTTTCTCCCTTTGAATTATTATATGGGCGTAAGCCGCATGGCATTCTGGATGTGCTGTGGCAAAATTGGGAGGAGGGACCTTCACTGAATAAAAATGAAATCCAGTACGTTCTTGACCTGCGCGCAAAACTCCACACCCTCACACAATTAACACAGGAGAATTTACGGCAGGCACAAGAACATCAAAGCTGGCTATACGACAGGGGCACGCGCCTTAGAGAATTCACGCTGGGAGAAAAAGTACTTGTATTATTGCCCACGTCGAGTTCTAAATTAGTCGACAAGTGGCAAGGGCCCTTCGAGGTCACACGGCGAGTCGGGGACGTCGACTATGAGGTAAAGCGAACAGATGGGGCAGGGCACTGCAAGCATACCACCTCAACCTTTTAAAATGCTGGAATGAGGGGTTCCCCGTGGCGTTGGCATCGGTCATCCCAGAGAAGGTGGAGCTGGGGCCGGAAGTAAAAAAGATAACATCCAGACCACTCCAGTCCCTTGTGGAGACCACCTCTCGCCGACCCAACTCATGGAGGTAGCCAAGTTGCAGAAGGAATTTTCTGACATGTTCTTGCCCCTTCTGGGTCGTACCCACCTCATAGAACACCACATTGAAACACCCCTAGGGGTGATAGTGCATAGCCGCCCTTACCGCTTGCCCAAACACAAGAAAAAGGTGGTTCGGGATGAACTCAAGGCCATGCTCGAAATGGGCATAATTGAGGAGTCCCACAATGACTGCAGCAGCCCAGTGGTCCTGGTTCCCAAGACTGATGGGTCGGTCCGGTTCTGTGTGGACTATAGAAAGGTCAATGCGGTGTCTAAATTTGACGTGTACCCAATGCCTCACATTGATGAGTTGCTTGATCGGTTAGGTGCTGCTCGCTTTTATTTGACACTGGATCTAACCAAGGGATATTGGCAGATCCCCTTGACTCCTCTATCCCGAGAGAAAACGGCCTTTTCCACACCATTTGGTTTACACCAATTCATCACGCTCCCCTTTGGGTTATTTGGGGTGCCCGCTACGTTCCAGCGGCTTATGGACAGGGTCCTCCGCCCTCATGCTGCCTATGTGGCCACCTATCTAGACGACATAATAATCTACAGTCATGATTGGCCGCAGCACTTGGAACACCTGAGGGCTGTTCTAAAGTCGCTGAGGCGAGCGGGCCTCACAGCTAACCCGAAAAAGTGTGCGATTGGGCGGGTGGAAGTATGGTATCTGGGGTTCCACTTGGGCCATGGGCAGGTGTGTCCCCAAATTAACAAGACTGCAGCGATTGCGGCCTGCCCAAGGCCCAAGACCAAAAAGGAGGTGAGGCGGTTCTTGGGGCTGGCTGGCTATTATCATAGGTTTATACCTAACTATTCGGACATCACCAGCCCGCTAACCGACCTCACTAAAAAGGGGGATCCAGACCCGGTCCAGTGGATGGAGCAATGCCAACAGACCTTCTCGGAGGTAAAAGCTGCACTGTGTGGGAGGCCACTTTTACACTCCCCTGACTTCTCTCTCCCCTTTATTTTGCAGACTGATGCATCGGACAGGGAGCCGTTTTGTCCCAGGAGGTGGAGGGTGAGGAGCGCCCGGTGCTGTACATCAGCCGGAAGCTGTCGATGCGCGAGAGCAAGTACAGCACAATTGAAAAGGAGTGTCTTGCCATCAAGTGGGCAGTCCTCGCCTTCCAATACTACCTGCTGGGGCGCCCTTCACTCTCTGTTCAGACCACGCACCCCTCCAGTGGCTCCACCGCATGAAGGATGCCAATGCGCGGATCACCTGTTGCTATCTTGTGCTCCAGCCATTTAAGTTTGAGGTGATCCACAGGCCGGGGGCACAGATGGTGGTGGCAGACTTCCTGTCCCGTCGGGGGGGGGAGTCAGCTTCAGGCTGGACGGTTCCCCGGCCTGAGTCGGGCGGTGGGGGTATGTGGCAGTGGGGGCGTGGCCAAGCAGCAGTCTGTAAATGGAGGGCGGGGTTGGGGAAGGTAAGTGGCTAGGTCATTACACCTGATGTCAATTTGTGTGTGTGTGTGTGTGTGTGTGTGTGTGTGTGTGTGTGTGTGTGTGTGTGTTGCAGGGATGGACTATAAAGGGAGGGGGAGAGGAGAGAAGAGGCTCTCCCCGACCACAACACTTGTGTGAGTGAGTGAGTGAGTGAGTGAGAGAGAGAGAGAGAGAGAGAAAGAGAGAGAGAAAGAAAGAAAGTAAGAAAGAAAGAAAGAAAGAAAGAAAGAAAGAAAGAAAGAAAGAAAGAAAGAAAGAAAGAAAGCCAAATAAAGTGCGTATGTGTAAACACAAGCTCTCACCTGCCGTGCTTCTGTGCTCAACCCACACCGGGGTTTACTACAGAGGGTTTCCATGATTTACAAACCAACACATTCTATTTTTATTTAGAGTATATTTTACACAGCGTCCTCACCAGAATTATTATAGTTTTGAAATTTTCATTCTGTTTTTGTTTTTTAATTGTAAAGGTTATTTTTTAATTTCAGTTGAGTTTCTCATTCATTTTACAAGTGTATCAGTAGGTTTAGCTTCATTTTATGGAATTTTGGTTTAGTTTTTAATTAGCTTTAGTTTTTCAGGTACAGTCACAGATATCCCATAATAACTAGATAAGCCACAAGCTATTTACTGTTTAGCTGCTACTTACATTGTGTTCTCGACTGCATCAATGAAAATAGGAATGAAATGAAAGTAGGTGTTTTAACACTGAAATAATGCTTAGCAGTAATGAAAAATATGTGACAAAGAGAGTTTGTGATCACACTCAACATGTCAAACGGGAGTGTCGATGAGCATATACAGTATATATATTTTTAAAATTTTTTAGAGACAACATGAAAGAAATCCATGTTTGTCCAACTCAATGAAACTGGATATCATGACAGGTCAGACTGTCATGTGTTTTACTGTCAGTCTTTCTGATCCATAATTCTACTTTGTTCCTCACAAATCTAAGCTTTATTTATATTTTTAAATGTCACTACGTATTGCTCAATTTAAAATAATTATAAATAAATGGTGTTTGCATTTCGCAGTAATAGACCCAAACTGGTCTTGGCCATCATGTGGGTGCCCAAGAAAGAAAGAAATGATAAAGGTATAATTTGTTCAAAGATTCCACGTATGACATATAGACGTAGAAAAGTTTGAAATCGGTATTGAAAGGATGACTAACAGTGAATTTGCGGACATTTTGCTGCAAAGAGAGCTAGCATGTAGTGATCATCTGCTTTCAAAACAAAACAATACAACAACAACAACAACAACAAATTGGATTTTGGGAAGAGTGAGCTGGCCCCTTTAATCGTTTCCTTTAAACAGATCAATAAAATTAAGTAGAGTCTGCTTCTTTCAGCTGCTCCCATTAGGGGTCACCCCAGCAGATCAGTTTAGGAGCCTCATATTTCATTCAGCATAGCTTCCCCCCCAACACCAGATGCAACCCTCCTCACTATACCCAGGGTTGGGACTAGCACTAAATATGTACTGGCTTATGCAACCCCAGCAGCTGATTATTATTACCTCATCTGCATGTCTTTGAACTGTGGAAGGAAACTGGAGCACCCAGAGGAATTCCACACAGACAACATGCAAACTTCACCCAGAAATTCCCCCGCTAGCCATGAAGTTCGAACCTGGAACCATTTTGCTGTGTGGCACCAGTGCTAACTACTACACCACCATACAACTCTCAAAGCTGCTTATATCATAGTGCTGCTCAGAATGTAGTACTTCATTTTTGATAGTAACAGCTCTGACAGTATTTCCAGCTGCAAAGCCTAAAGTACTGGAACAGCAAGGCCAATTCTGTTGCTTTTTTTGCCACACACTGAAGACATTTGTGTTTGAGGTCAAAAGATGAAGATATGATAGGTCAAAATTTCAGCTTTTATTTCCTGATATTTACATCTAGATGTGTTAACAGAATGGTATTGGGCTTTTTGCACAGTCAAATGCAGGGACTTTCAGGTGGATGATGACTATCCAGGATTTTGACAAGCTCCTGCAAAACATAAGATTGCTCTGCTAACAATTCTTTCCCCGAATTCCCCTTTATAACTTAACAAGCTAGCATAATAGGGGACGTCATGGCCCAATGGTTAGAGAGGCAACTTTGGAATGAAAAGGTTGCTGGTTTGGGTCTCTGTATCAGCAGGAATGGCTGAAGTACCCTTAAGCAAGGCGCCAAACCCCCAGCTGCTTTCCTGGATCTGTTATATGTCACCCTGTATAAAAGTGGCTCTTTCATGTAATATGTTTTCAAAATTTGTCCATTGGGATTGTTGAAAATAAAATGCCTCAAAATACTGCTGGAAAAGTTTTCAGAACACAGGTTTCAGTGGGCTGGCTGAATCATCTCCTAGATTGGGAATGTTTGAACCATAGACTATTTTGTTGAAGTATTGTACTTGCATTCTTTTCAAAGAAGAACACTTTTGACCATGCCATCAAAATCGAACCAATTTTCTAACCTTTCCTCAAAACAGACTCTCTGTACTTGAGCATGTCACAGCTCAAGTTGTGATGCTTGTCAAAGGAGTCCAATACCATAACAAGAAAGGGATTCCTTGAACCAAGATAAGACTTTAGAATAACAGTCATAAAGCATACTTCATGATGGTAACATTTTCCAAGTGACCTGATGGTCAATCTTTTTCATGTTTGAAAAGAAAATATGTCCTATGGTTCAGTACAGCTCACCTTACAGCCTGCACAGTTCAGTAGATAGGACCAAGATTCTAATTATTTGAGTTAACTATGTCATTTTGCAGGTTAAACAAGTACTTTTGATCATTATTTGTGCCAGATGATGGGCAATCATTTGGAAAAGGTGTTTTGTATGAGTTCTACAGAGACAAGATGACACCTTGTTGGCTTGAACACGCAACCTTCTGATCCGGAATCATGCTGGTAACATTTTTCAATTGACCTGATGGTCAAAATGCTTCATGTTCTAAAAGAAAATAAATGTCCTATGGTTCAAGACAGCTCACTTTAGAGCCTGCACAGCTCAGTAGATCGGACCAAGGTTCAACATTCTTGGAGTTACCTATACCATTTTCTGAAGCGAGGACATCTTTCAACAAGGCCACTGAAACCTATGTTCTGAAAGCTAACTCTGACAAAGCTTGAAGCTTCTGCTCACAGTCTGACCATGGGCTATGACCAGCAACCCTTTGAGAGAGGGAAAATTTTCTTACAGATAATATCTCCACTCAGTCCTGTGTGCTTTGGTCACAATATCACTCCTGCAGCCCCTTAGAAATGGGACTGTATAAAGTTGTTTTAAACTCCAACAAAAATCAAACCTGTGCATGGATGTGAACTTTGTGGAGCAAGAGATATTGTGTTTTATTATGGATGAGAATATTCTATGTTTGGCTTGTGGCTGGCATGGCTCTCTTTTATCCCATGCAATGTTCTGGATAATACACTTTCCAATCACAACAAAGTTCAAGCTGCTAGCCACATAACTAAACAAAATGAAAATTGACAGCTACTTTTCTGGAAAAATCCTGGGTTCTCAACAATGGCCTAAGCATTTTAAAGGTGGCCTTTAGACTTTAAGGCTGTCCCATATGGTCTAGTGGTCAGGATTCCTGGTTTTCACTGAGGTGGCCTGGGTTTGATGGGAATGTGTCTTTGTTGTGTCACCCTAGTTGCAAGTCATGTGACCTTGAGTGAAACCTTCATTCCATAGGCTCTCACTTTCATGAGTCCTTTTGGTGTCATGATGGGACAAGAAGTCTGATGACAGAGCAGAAGATTCCAGGATGGACTCCTGGCTTACTCAACTTAGCTCTCTCTTACCCCATCTGAGGTCCTGGGCTCGGTTGTTTGTGAACTCCAAACTTGTATGAGACCTCTGATCTGTTGAGGAGTGTTGGCTATAAGCCCATATTGAAAGAGGGTGCAGTCCCAACAATTAAATAAAACAAGAAAATAATTTATTTAATTTTATTTTTTAAACGTG
Source organism: Neoarius graeffei (assembly GCF_027579695.1). Taxonomy (NCBI): domain Eukaryota; kingdom Metazoa; phylum Chordata; class Actinopteri; order Siluriformes; family Ariidae; genus Neoarius; species Neoarius graeffei. The sequence continues at coordinate 252,145 of NC_083581.1, forward strand.
AATTCAGTTGCACCAGTCCTCCTGGAGTGTGAGCTGAGGCTTGTTGCTAAAACATGGGATGGAACAGGATGGGACATATCACTCGGGCAGTGACCTCCCCGCGATTGTTGCTAAAACTGGTGACATCCCACTCCGTCCCGGGTTTTAGTACTTGCCTGAGCCGAGCAGTAATGGCGGAGTACACAGTATAGAGAGAATGAGTGGAGCAGCCATCTTATTTCTAAATTGAATATTGCTGCCATCTCGCCCTTATGTGGAAGAAATGAATGAACAGAGAACTGAACGAACAACTGAAAGTCAGATTGTTTCAAAACAATCGGCCACAAGATCGGCCTTCAAGAAGCGAGAACACAGACGGGTAAGCTCTGACTCTCATTTGGATAAAAAAACAACAAAAACACCATGTTGTTTACCTGCATTTAGATTAATACATGTAACTTGTATTGTGTGTTTAAGTTACCGATATAAGATTATTTAATTTGCTTCAGAATGTGATTGTCTCAGTTCATCTGATTATTTAAATGCTGTTAATGTGTTCTGAATCGTATTTTTTCCACAAGTATTATTGGGGGCTTCTGCCTCCAAACCCCTGGTTATTAATTTCATTCTTGCTCAGTCATTTAATCAGTTGATTGGGCTTAAATGCCATTGCATTAGTTAGAAAGAAACTCCACCCCCTAGCATCAACACACACATGCCCAATGTAGTTTCCGTGGTGCTACTCTCACTATAGCACAGACCCTGTGGAGTGACAGGTAAGCAGAGTTCCACACCAGAAGTGTGCTGGGCTCAGAACCCAGATATCAAAACCACCTGCTGCTTTTTCTTGACAGTGGTGTTCTCAAAATTCCCAGCAGAGGCAATAAACTTCATCTATCTATCTGACTATAAATTTATTTGCTGAAGGCAGCTCAATGGCCCACCATTCCATGAGCTCGAAAATTGTCCACAAGGAGGCCTGATTTTCAGTGTTCTGTCACTAGTTTGGCATTGATCAGTGTCTTTGTATCACGAAGACAAGCACATAGACATTATGGGAATGAAATAAGGCCCACCCCCAGTACCAACAGCTATCACAGTATGTTACTCATGTCTAAGACTCACAACTCAGAGCTGTTTTGGTATCAAAGTGAATAAGGAAAAATCAGAGTCGATTTCATAGTTTTCTAACATTTTTCACCATGTTGTTCTCAAGCACAAGACATAAAAAGACATAATACATAATTAAATAAGTGCTCTGACTTGTATACGTATATTCATGACTGATATTCATGAAATGAGGATGTGCTGACATTAAAGCCAGACTTTGCAAGTGTTTGACTTTGGTGCAGACCCAGCAAAGTATTTCAACTGAGCAAATTGAGTACACATAAAAGAAGATTCTGTAGCTGAGATGAGAAACATCTGAAGAACAATCCTAGCAGTTTCTGAGTGACTGTACTATTTCAGTAGGGTACAGTGGTGACCCAATGGATAAGGCAATAGCCTCTTAAACCAGGAATTGTGGTTTTGAGTCCCAGATGGGCTGTGAGGATAGCAGGGTGGTGCAGTGAGAGTGTGCTGGGCCCATTGCCCAGAGGTTGAGAGATTGAAACCATCATTTGTTAGTTCTGAGGTCTTTGATGCCAATGTTTTCCATGAGCCAGACATTGTGGGTTCGCGTCCCACCTGAGGTGTGAGGTCACCAGAGTGGTGCAGTGGGAGCGTGCTGGACCCACAAGTTGATGGCTCGAAACCTTTCTCTGCTTGTTCTGAGGTCTTTTCTGTCAATGTTTTCCTTGAGTCAGGCAGTAGGGGCTCAAGTCTCATTTGGGGCATGAGGTTAGCAGAGTGGTGCAGTGGGAGCATGCTGGGCCCATAACCCAGAGGTTGATGAATCAAAATCATCTTCTGCTAGCTCTGGTGTCTTTTATACCAGTGTTTTCCATGAGCCAGGCATTATGGGTTCAAGTCCCAGGTGGGCCATGAGATGAGCAGAGTGCCGCACAGGAAGCGCACTGGGCCCAGAACCCAGAGATCAAAAGCATCTGTTGCTTTTTCTCTCCAGTTTTTTTCCCAAAATTCCCAGCAGAGGCAATAAACTTCATCTATCTATCTTACTATAAATTTATTCACTGAAGGCAGCTCATTGACCCACCATTCCCTGACCTCAAAAATTGTCCATAAGAGGCTTGATTTTCAGTGCTCTGTCACTAGTTTAGCATTGATCAGTGTCTTTCTATCACATAGAAAAGCACATAGACATTATCGGAATTAAATAATGCCCACCCTAAATACCAATTGCTGTCACAGTATGTTACTCATGTCTCAGACTCCCAACTCAGAGCTGTTTTAGTATCAAAGATCCTGGTAAGGCGGCATGGTGGTGTAGTGGTTAGCGCTGTCGCATCACAGCAAGAAGGTCCGGGTTAGAGCCCCATGGCTGGCGAGGGCCTTTCTGTGTGGAGTTTGCATGTTGTCCGCGTGGGTTTCCTCCGGGTGCTCTGGTTTCCCCCACAGTCTAAAGACATGCAGGTTAAGTTAAAGGTGGGGTATGAGATTTTTTTCAGGAGTATTTTTACCATATTTCTTGAAAAGCTCCTCACACCCATGTTGCAAGCAGTACAATAGAAGGTTTGACCCAAAAACGAAATATTTTAATCCAGTCTACAGTGTAAAATAAAGGAAAAACGCCATCCAATCATATCGAGGTACCACCTCAAAATGATTGGATACTGACACGTCAATCAGACTGAAGCCCGCGAGCAGCCCGGCCCTTCTGTGTGTGTGCGTGTATGTGTGAGAGAGCAAGCAGCACAGAGCGCAGGATTTTCTCAGTGTGCTCCCTCCAAACAAAGGGGATTTACACGAAAACAGAAGGAGATATTCACAAAATTCTTTCACAGTGAGTGCCACAAGGCTTTCCTGAACACACTGATGTAATTTTTTTGTCTGTAGTGTAAAAAATGAGGTCGCTAGAGTGAGTTAAAAACGAGTGACTTTTCTGTCAGGATTTGAATGGGAGTCAATGGTGCAGCTCGCCTGCCCTTTCCTCACTTTGAGGCTTCTCATTCAAAAACAGTAAATCCTATCATTTAGGTAGACACATTGTGTGAATCAGGACAAGTGTGGCTACTACTTTTGAGAAAATTATGTGTGTGGAGTGAAAATTGGGGCTGAAAACACAGTTTAAATGAGAAAGTTTGAGCTATTTTTCCAAGCTCTCTACACTCTCCACTGGTGTGTAACACAATAGACACCCATTATAAAGGCTGATTTTCTCAGGCTTTATAAGGGGGAAGAGGGGTGGAGACGCGGGGAGAGGGGGCATGGTGAGGGCGGGCGTGTTTCTTTTCAAAATATGGCTTGCAGGAACCATTATTCCAAAATCTCATACCCCACCTTTAACTGGTGACTCTAAATTGAGCGTAGGTGTGAATGTGAGTGTGAATGGTTGTCTGTGTCTATGTGTCAGCCCTGTGATGACCTGGCAACTTGTCCAGGGTGAACCCTGCCTTTCACCCATAGTCAGCTGGGATAGGATCCAGCTCGCCTGTGACCCTGTAGAACAGGATAAAGCGGCTACAGATAATGAGATGAGATGAGATCCTGGTAAGTGAATAAGGAAATATCAGAGTTGATTTCATGGTTTTCTAACATATTTCACCGTGTTGTTCTTAAGCACAAGATATAAAAACACATAATTCACAGAAACATTTCCTGTTGACTCAGGGCAGTTCAAAGCAGAATGTCTGTCCTCTTTCAAAAAACATGGAGAGGAAATGGGCATTTTGCTTTGTTGTGTGGCATATTCAAAAAATGCCATCGGGAGTGATGGCAGAAAAAAAGAACAATATGGAGCGCTTTATACACTCTGTGCACATTACAGGTGCTGTTTATTTTAACCAAGTAGGTGCCAGATGGTGAAATAATTAAACACCAATGTGCTGTTTCTCAACCCCCCCAAAACAAATAAATAAATTAATAATAATAATAATAATAATAATAATAATAGAGAAAGAAACAACCCCAGAATCTTCAAACATATTGAAGCAATTCACTGATAAATCATTCAACATATTGTCAAAAGCAATCTCAGGGTGACAAAGGTGAACAAGGACCCCCTGGTGAGCCTGGGCCAAAGGTAAGCATGCATGTATTATTCATTATTATAGCATAACTGATTTATTCTCATTCTGTGGCAGGCATGTGACCAGAAGTGGTAGAAGCAGACCAATTTTATACCCAAGTAAAAGTGCTAAGTCTTGTGTTTAAAAAAAAAATCCTTCAGTTAAAAAATTAAAAAAAAGAATTCCTTAAATTACCTTGAAGTGCAAGAATAAAGAAAGCAAGAATAAAAAAAGCTTGTTACCTGAGATTTTGGGTAACAGTAACTAACAAACTGAAGCTAGATGTGTAATCTCTCAAATGTTAGCGAGCCTGTTAATAATTCTGAAAATACAGCCTTGTTTACATGCTAGTAATAAGCAGGTATAATACAAATTTGCTGATACAAATTCAAAATACAGCTCACAACATATATTTGAAACAATGCTGCATTTTTTGGAGAGAAAAATATTGCTATTTAGTGTCAACACTCTGCTTACACATGTAAAATGTACATATAAATATTTCACCCTTTTATTTATGATTTCACATAAGCTAAAAATTTGATTGAAGCGATCAGAAGAGAAAAAATGAGGTAAAGTTTTGAAAAAATATGTATATCATAGAATTTGGAAATTTATTTATTTATTTATTTATTTGCACATGATAAAAGAGATTTACAAGAAAACATAAATGGAACAAAAACAGAAAACATGCTGGGGGAAGAAAAAAAGCACAATGGCTTGTTCTAAGTCTTCCCCCATTTAAATTAACAAGTAATTAAAACAAATTTAACAAATTAGAGAATAACTATATTAACAATAGTAAATAATAACAAAGATAATAATGATATAATAATTGGTAACAAAATTATACATTAAACTGTAACTGGTATCATAACTGAAATAAATATAAACAATGTCAATTGCAGATAACAAAATATAAGTTAACGAGTGAAAATAAGAAACGAATAAAATGTAACCTAGGATCTATACATAAAGTAAAAAAAGTATAATTGATTGATTTCGAATGGTGAATAAATATTGTACTAATAACAGAAGCCTGGTGCATGGTGTGTAATATTTTACAGTTTGATCCAAGACTGAACTATATTTAAAGATAAAGGTCAAGTGTGGCTGGGGAATGAAAATAGGTGGTTTTTGAGATTACGTTTAAAACTAATCATGGATGTAAAACTTTTAAGATGGAGGGGGAGGTTATTCCATTCAATTGCACATTTGTATTGAACACTCTTTTGACCTAGGGATGTTTGCACTAGGGGGATATGTAGTTGGTCGCTTTGTCGAGTTTGGTAAGCATGAAATTGGGAATTAAGATTTAAAAAACTATCAAACGTGTCTGGAAGAGAATTTCTAAGAAATTGGAAAGTGAAGATATTTAGCTGAAGTCTATTGATATCAATAATATTTAAAATCTTAAGCTTCATAAATAGAGGTAAAGAATGGGCATAAAAACTGCATCCGGTGGCCATATGAACAAATCTTTTTTGGAGTAGTATTAGGGGCTGTAGTGTAGTTTTGCAGGCACATCCCTATACAATATTTCCGTAGGTCAGATATGGGTATATTAAGCTATTATATATGGTGATAATGGTTTGTTGAGTGAGAAGATGTTTGATTTTTCCCATAAGTCCAATAGTTTTAGATATTTTATTACATAACATGGCTATATGTGGTTTCCAGGTCAGTTTGTCATCTACTATTACGCCTAAGAATTTAGCTTGACACTCTTGAGAAAGGGGCATACTTTTTAGTAAGATTTTTGCATTATTTCTATTGTAGGTTTTATTTTTATTACAGGGGGTGATGTGGTGTGAGGAGGGAGCTGTTAGTGTCAGAGGACTGGCGGCTCGTTAATAGGGGCAATTTGGGCGACGCACTCCCAAACAGGGAGGGAGATTTTTTTTTATCTACTCCTACTACCACGGCAACAGTAATGTCATTGTCCAATCAGGCTAAGGTCGCGCCTGGTGTAGCCACTCCCTTTTGGGGCGATTTCTGTCAGGTTCAGATTTGCCCCAAAATCTCCCATTGACAGTAATGGTACGTACGGTTTTTTTCGAAAATCATGCTCCCAATGCATTTTCTATTAGGTTTTATGTGCTCGCACAAGCAGCGTGCTTACGTCATATGCCTGTTGCGCCGCGCAAGTGTTGCCAGATTGGGCAGTTTTAAGTGCATTTTGGTGGGTTTTGAACATAATTTTGGGCTGGAAAACGCAACTTGCGCGGGAAATGTGTGAACATTCTATGAAGAAGATGGTGAGTGTTGAGTGCAACAATATGATAGCGTCTCTGAAAGAAGTTCCCTTTAGTCATCGTACCAATGAGGAGAAAATGGCAATCAAACAGCTAGGACCTCCTAGACCGAATTTAAACATCAAGCAAGTGTCTATGAAGGGGGAGAAGACCTACTCAAGAGGTTTTAACAAGAACTGGTACCACTGGAAAACTTGGCTAGCTGGCTGTGATGTAGTCAATGCTCTTTTTTTGCTACCCTTGCGTTCTCTTCCACCCTGGAAGTAGCACAGCAGACGGTACAGTGATATCTGATATTTGAATTTACTAGGCAAAAGGTTTTTTTGTGTGTGTGTGTGTGTGTGTGTGTTACCAATGGCAGTTGTTTTACCAATGGCAGTTTAACATTGCCATGTTTTTGTTTTACCAATGGCAGTTTAACATTGCCATGCTTGGAATATTTCAGTAGCCTCAAGTTCTCTCTGACTTGGTGTAAATTAAGCATATTTTCAGTTTTTATATATTGCACAGTTGTAGGTATCATGCCGCCATCTTGTGTCAGGACTACAATTCCCAGGCAACTTCCGTGTGACCTACGTCACGCATGGGCGGGATCACCTACGTCAGTCTGCCATGCATGCATAAATCCAAGCGGAAGCTCCACCATCTTTCTCTCTCACGTCTGGCTTCCGATGAATCTGGACGTATAAAGAGGCGCGCTCTCCACCCGAAAAACGTCTTCTTTCTTGCAAGATCCATCACTCAGCGTGATTTTCTTTCTTACCCTTGGCGAAGGTAAACTCTAGAGTCGCGCGATCTTTAAACTCAACCTGAGTTATAACCGGTTTACTTGCATTAGAAGTGACGTCACGACTGCGGCCCAGGCAGTTAAAAGTTAAGAAGCGATTGAATCCTTTTTGACTCAAAAGCGCTGTGCATCTTATTCTGATCAGAGACTTTTCCTCACGAACGCTGAGGTTCGGACCAAGAATCCTCTGCTTTCCACGGGAACCACCCAAGTGCTCCGCTGGACCCGAAAGTTTTCTCCGCCTCCATCACGAGCGGCTCACGTGCTCCCACGGCGAGGCCCGAGACTACACCGGCGAATAGTTCTTCATATCGTGCTAAAGGCAGGATTAAGTAAGATTTTGGCATTTGGGCATAATTAGGATAGTCTTAGGAATTTGCTTTTATTTGAAATAGTGTGAATTTAAACCCAGGTTTATCTGTTACACTGTTAGACACGCAGCGTGTTGATTTATTTTGGTTCTATGTTCTCTCAATTGTTTAATAGATAGGCTGCGCATGCTTCTCTCTCTTTTATTCTTACTAACATTATAATTTCATTATTATACATCTTGATCTCAAGATTTCAGTGGATTCAGTATGGTTATGAGCTAGTGGGTTAGCTACAGCTTCCCTTTTGTCTGCTTAGCAACACAAAGCTAATCAAGGCCTACCATGTGCTCAGCAGGCCATCAGGCCTGATAAACCACACCTCAGCTAGAAATCCACAAGTTAGCTTTTAGTTAGCTATGGCTAATACCCTTGTCTTTAGCAACACGTGCTCAGTAGGCCTCACCAGGCCTAACAAACACACTTTAGCTAGGCCAAAGGGCCTTTAGCAAACTCACACTAGCAACACAAGGCTAAACACAGAGCTAATCCTTTGTTCTGTTTAGATAACATTCTTTTGTTTAGCTACCAACAAGCTAGGCCTCCACCACGTGTAGTTAGCTACACGAGGCTAAACACATGGTTAAGTCCTACACACACACACACACACACACACACCTCACTGCTTGTATATATTGATTTATTATTTTTCTTTTTATCTTTGTATAATAAACTCATTTATTAAACAAACTGTGTTTATTTGTGTGAACAACAATATATACATGAAGTCCCCAGTCTCCCTCGAATTCAAAAGGGTGCATATACAAGTTATGTAGGTAAGTGATCGTAATAATTTGGAAATATACCATAATTTAGCTGTTTGGTAATTTATTATTAAGCACCAGGATTAATGGTATGATTCACTAAATGATTCATTGAACGATTCACCAAATGATTCACTAAACGATTCATTGAACGATTCACTAAATGATTCACTGAATGAGACTGATTCTATGGTATGATTCAATTCAAACGAGTCAAAGTAAATGATTCAATGGGATTGATTCATTTTAATTATTAACCTTCAAAATTTAATGAGACTGATTTAACGAGATTGATCACTTAATTTCAATAATTAACTGATTGCACCCACAACAGTATATGTGTTCATTGGAGCCAGCAGCACCTTACCTTTTTTCCAACTTGTTAAGCCAAGTTGCACTGACTACAAAACCTTGTGTAACCTTGTGTGTATATAGCTAAATAACTAAAGCCTTTTGTGTTCATTGACATGCTTGTAATACTTTAAATTTCCTTTTAAGGCATGGCTTTCTGGAGGAATTCTTGGGGAAAAAAACTGCAGAATTTATTTAGAATTATTATTTGTTGTTAAAATGGTGCAATTCCATATTAAAAAAAACACATAATTAAGCTGCACATGTTTGTTTGATGGTTATGCTTTTCTTCATCTTTTCCAAAACTTAAATAAACACTTGTTTTGGATTTATATCCTGCCACTTTAACTGCATTCTTTAGAATGAACAAATTAGAATATGTTTATAATTAAGAATTTGTGTCTACTTATTATAGAATACTGGAAAAATATGAGAAAATAAATGAGTAATGTAATATTAATTGATTGTGATGCCAAATGTTTTGCTTTGAAAGCTTCACAATGAATCTTCCTTAGTTTTAGCCTGGCAAGCCAGACTAAATGTGAATATTTGCCACTCGTAGGCAAAAATATTTTTGGCTGCTAGGCGGGTGGGTCTAGTTTACTAGGCTACCTCAGTTTGCCACCTTTAACTTGTTCAGTGTTGCCACCTAGTGGAGAGAAGAGATATTGTCTATATTGATATCTGAATTTACCAGGCAAAAACAAGTTCGGCCAATTGATTTGCTACCTAGGTCAATTTACTTCAGTCCTGTGGACATTTATGGTCCGTGTAGACATGACGGGGGAAAATTGCCCCCCCGAAAAAAAAATTCAGGAGCCGCCACTGTGTCAGAGGTATTATGGGGGGAAGTGGTGGAGTAATATCACAGACCGGTCAGGACTATGGTGAGTGGGGGAGGGTGGGGTAGCACAGTCAAATCTGTTGAAAAAGAGATTCAACTCAGGCCAAGTTTACATTAGACCGTATCTGTCTCATTTTCTTCACGGATGCACTGTCCATTCACATTAAAACGCCGGGAAACGCCGGGAAACAGGAATCCGCCAGGGCCCACGTATTCAATCCAGTTCGTGTCTGGTCCGGTGCTGTGTAAACATTGAGGATACGCGGATACGCTGTGCTGAGCTCTAGCTGACGTCGTCATTGGACAACGTCACTGTGACATCCACCTTCCTGATTCGCTGGCGTTGGTCATGTGACACGACTGCTGAAAAATGGCGCGGACTTCCGCCTTGTATCACCTTTCATTAAAGAGTATAAAAGTATGAAAATACTGCAAATACTGATGCAAATACTGCCCATTGTGTAGTTATGATTGTTTTTAGGCTTGCCATCCTTCCACTTGCAAGTGGTAAGTGACTTGCGCATGCCCGATATGCACTGGGATCACACACACAGCGGCTCAGTCCCGAATCACTGCTCGTGCGCTTCACTCGCGTGCTCTGTGAGCTGCGCAGGGCCGGAGTGCGCACCCTCCAGAGGGCACTCGCTGTTCAGGGCGGAGTGATTTGGAGCGCAGGATGCCTGCGGAGCCGAGCCGCTGAGGAGAATGTACACATTACACATTTACACATTTCAACTTACGTGCCGTCTAATTAGTCATGTGATTAGCATATCCATGTATTGGCGTTGCTGTGTGCATGCGAATCGTGTATTGGCGTTGCTGTGTGCACGCTAATTGTTTTTAAAAATGTTAATCTGATGATCCGCTGATACGGTCTAATGTAAACCCCACCTCATTTGCCCACTCTTGGCCCCCAGATACAGGGCCCCTCCCACTGTCCTTTGTGTGGCCAGGGGGGATGGTTTTCAGGCCTCTCCATACCTCTCTGGTGTTGCTCCCCTTGAGGTGCTCCTCCTGTAGCTGTCCTTGCCTTTCCTTATCCCCCTCTTCAGCTCCCTCTGCACTCTCCTCATCTCCTCCTTAATGCAGTTTTTCTGGCAGGTTGCTCCTTTTGATGCCAGCTTATTGTGCTGATACTACAATGAGCAAATAAATGTGAATTTAGTGATATTCATTCACCAAGGCAGTTAACTGTTGCTAAGTTGCATAACAGTTTACGACTGACTGTATGTCCTCATCTAACCCTCAAATTTGACTTTTATTTCCTCAAATTCACTTTTGACTGTATGTCTGTAGCTAACACACAAAGAACCCAACCGGAATATTGTAATCAGGTTTTTCAAAGTTTTCTTGGATTGCAATAGTAAGGGGAACTTTAATACAACCAAAAGGGAACGTTCTCCAAAAGCTCTCCCGGGGTTCTCACTTTACAAACGTTAGGAGAAAGTCAGGAGAAAGATCCATCAACCAAAACATGCAAACAAAAACTGCTGTTATACATATATGTAGAAATAGTTAAGGTGGGTGGAGCACAGAAGCACAGCAGGCCAGAACCGAGTTCGCAAGAACCCTTTTATTTCAGCTTTTCACCTTTACATTTATTCTCCCATGCACGCACGCACACACACACACACACACACACACACACACACACACAAGTGTTCTGGTTGGGGGAGAGCCCCCTTCCTCTGCTCTCCCTCTCTTATAGGGCGTGGTCACTGGGGAAGACACACAAACACAGGTTAATTCCCATCAGGGGCAGTGATTCTGCCACTTACCTTCCCTGACGCCACCCTCCATTCACAGACCGATGCTTGACCACGCCCCTGCTGCCACATACCCCCACCACCCGACTCAGGCCGGGGAGCTGTCCGGCCTGCAGCTAACCCCCCCCCTTGACGGGAGAGGAAATCCGCCATGACCATCTGCGCCCCGGCCTGTGGACCACCTCGAACTTAAATGGCTGGAGTGCCAGAGACCAACGGGTGATCCGCTCGTTGGCATCCTTCATGAGGTGGAGCCACTGCAGGGGTGCGTGGTCTGACCAGAGGGTGAAAGGGCACCCCAGCAGGTAGTAGCAGAGGTCGAGGACTGCCCACTTGATGGCAAGGCATTCCTTTTCTATGGTGTTGTACCTGCCCTCGTGCACCAACAGATTCTGGCTGATGTACAGCACTGGATGGACCGCCCCCTCCACCTCCTGGGACAGAACAGCCCCCAGCCCTCTGACCGATGCATCCCTTTGCAAAACAAAGGGGAGAGAAAAGTCAGGGGAGTGTAACAGTGGCCCCCCCACACAGTGCAGCCTTTACCTTAGAGAAAGCCCGCTGGCATTGCTCCATCCACTGGACCGGATCTGGTGCCCCCTTTTTAGTGAGATCAGTCAGTGGGCTGGTGACGTCTGAATATTTAGGTATAAACCTACGATAGTAGCCAGCCAGCCCCAGGAAGTGTCTCACCCCCTTTTTGGTCTTGGGCCTCGGGCAGGCCGCAATCACTGCTGTCTTATTGATTTGGGGATGCACCTGCCCATTGCCCAAGTGGAAGCCCAGATACCGTACTTCCACCTGCCCAATCTCACACTTGTTCAGGTTGGCTGTGAGACCCGCTCGCCTCAGTGACCTATGGACGGCCCTTAGGTGTTCTAGGTGCCGCGTCCAGTCATTACTATAAATAATGACGTCATCCAGGTATGTGGCCGCATAGGTGGCGTGGGGGTGGAGGACCATATCCATAAGCCGCTGGAACATAGCGGGCACCCCAAACAGCCCAAAAGGAAGTGTGATGAACTGGTGTAAGCCAAATGGTGTGGAAAAGGTCGTTCTCTCTCGGGATAGTGGCATCAAGGGGATCTGCCAATATCCCTTTGTCAAATCCAGTGTCAAATAAAAACGAGCTGTGCCTAGTCAATTGAGCAACTCGTCAATATGAGGCATTGGGTACGCATCAAATTTAGACACCGCGTTGACTTTTCCATAGTCCACACAGCACTGGACCGACCCGTTAGCCTTGGGAACCAAGACCACCAGGTTGCTCCAGTCACTGTGGGACTCCTCGACATTGCCCATTTTGAGCATGGCCTCGAGTTCTTTCCAAACCACCTTTTTCTTGTGTTCAGGCAGTCTGTAAGGGTGGCTGTGCACTACCACCCCCGGGGGCATCTCAATGTGGTGTTCTATGAGGTGGGTGCAGCCGGGCAGGGGCGAGAACATGTCAGAAAATTCTGTCTGCAACTGGGCGATCTCTGTGAGTTGGGTCGGGGAGAGGTGGGCTCCACAGGGGACCGGAGCGGTGGGCGATGTCAATTTTCCCTTTTGAACCTCCGGCCCCAGCTCTGCCTTCTCTGGAACCACCGACACCAATGCCACGGGGACCTCCTCATTCCAAAGTTTTAACAGATTGAGGTGGTAAATCTGTAACGCCCCACCCCGTCCGTTCGCCTCACCTCATAGTCGATGTCCCTGACTCGCCGTGTGACCTCAAAGGGTCCTTGCCACCTGGAGATCAATTTGGAGCTCGACATGGGCAACAACACAAATACTTTATCTCCTGGTGTGAATTCCCTAAGGTGCGTGCCCATGTTGTACAGACAGACTTGAGGTTCTTAGGCCTGCCGCAAATTCTCCTGGGTTAGGTGGGTGAGTGTGTGGAGTTTGGCGCGCAGGTCAATAACATATTGAATTTCATTTTTGCTTGTTGAAGGTCCCTCCTCCCAATTTTCACGCAGCACATCTAGAATACCACAAAACTCACAAAAACCATCATTGTCATTTAAAGTGCTGATGACACGTTTTTGACATCTTTGGCAATGTTTTATAATATAAAAAGTAATTCCCGATGATCCATATATTAATTCACGAAGGCGCCTATTTTACAAGTTATGATAAAAAACGCGGCTATTTGGGCAAATTTGACAGGGCTGCAGCACCCAGGAGATGAAAGAGGAGGAGGAGCTATATGACGTCAGCGAAAGAACCTTCCTCCTAACTTACCAGTTTGTTGTTGATGCGGCAGGTGTTCAGTTTATCATTATTAGTATTTTTATTATACATTATTATACATTATATATATATATATATATATATTAGTGCTGTCAAGCGATTAAAATATTTAATCACGATTAATGTCGCGACTGTCATAGTTAACTCGCGATTAATCGCAATTTAATCGCACATTTTTGTCACATGAAAAACCATTGTAATTCTCTTATCAGCATAAAAAAGTGAATGGGCTTGCTTTGTACCAATGGTTTTTTTTTTTTTTTTGCAGAGCATAACACGTCTTGTCACAGCCACTGCAAAGTCGGGCTGGAGCCACCGATGGGAAAACGAAACCTAAGCCAAGCACCGTGGCTCTTCGTCCTGAGGCACAGGGCTAGTGTGCCATGCCCGCGCTGGTTCTTTGGGAGGAGGGCAGAGGACTCTGGCTGTGCGGGGCGTGGCATTACAGTCTAGCTGCTATCGTTTTTCTAAGCAAAGTCTCTGTTCCAAGTTCCTGGCAGTTTCAAAAGCTTATGAAAACCTACATCATGTCACAGAGCGTTAATCTCGCGATAAAAAAATTATCTCCGTTAAAATTGAGTCAAGTTAACATGATAATAACGTGAAATTTTTGACAGCACTAATATATATATATATATATATATATATATATATATATATATATATTGTAGGTATCATGCCGCCATCTTGTGTCAGAACTACAATTCCCAGTCCACTTCCGTGTGACCTACGTCACGCGTGGGCGGGATCATCTACGTCAGTCCAACATGCACGCATAAAACAATGGGACAACGCTTCCATCTTGGTCTCTCTCGTCTGGCTTCCGATGGATCTGGACGTATAAAGAGGCGCTCTCCACCCAGAAAGACGTCTTCTTTCTTGCAAGATCCATCACTCAGCGCGATTTTCTTTCTTACCCTTGGCGAAGGTAAACTCTAGAGTCGCACGATCTTTAAACTCAACCTGAGTTACAACCAGTTTACTTGCATTAGAAGTGACGTCACGACTGCAGCCCAGGCAGTTAAAAGTTAAGAAGCGATTGAATCCTTTTTAACTCAAAAGCGCTGTGCATCTTATTCTGATCAGAGACTTTTCCTCACGAACGCTGAGGTTCGGACCAAGAATCCTCTGCTTTCCACGGGAACCACCCAAGTGCTCCGCTGGACCCGAAAGTTTTCTGCGCCTCCATCACGAGCGGCTCACGTGCTCCCACGGCGAGGCCCGAGACTACACCGGCGAATAGTTCTTCATATCTTGCTAAAGGCAGGATTAAGTAAGATTTTGGCATTTGGGCATAATTAGGATAGTCTTAGGAATTTGCTTTTATTTGAAATAGTGTGAATTTAAACCCAGGTTTATCTGTTACACTGTTAGACACGCAGCGTGTTGATTTATTTTGGTTCTATGTTCTCTCAATTGTTTAATAGATAGGCTGCGCATGCTTCTCTCTCTTTTATTCTTACTAACATTATAATTTCATTATTATACATCTTGATCTCAAGATTTCAGTGGATTCAGTATGGTTATGAGCTAGTGGGTTAGCTACAGCTTCCCTTTTGTCTGCTTAGCAACACAAAGCTAATCAAGGCCTACCATGTGCTCAGCAGGCCATCAGGCCTGATAAACCACACCTCAGCTAGAAATCTACAAGCTAGCTTTTAGTTAGCTACGGCTAATACCCTTGTCTTTAGCAACACGTGCTCAGTAGGCCTCACCAGGCCTAACAAACACACTTTAGCTAGGCCAAAGGGCCTTTAGCAAACTCACACTAGCAGCACAAGGCTAAACACAGAGCTAATCCTTTGTTCTGTTTAGATAACATTCTTTTGTTTAGCTACCAACAAGCTAGGCCTCCACCACGTGTAGTTAGCTACACGAGGCTAAACACATGGTCAAGTCCTACACACACACACACACACACACCCCTCACTGCTTGTATATATTGATTTATTATTTTTCTTTTTATCTTTGTATAATAAATTCATTTATTAAACAAACTGTGTTTATTTGTGTGAACAATATATACATGAAGTCCCCAATCTCCCTCGAATTCAAAAGGGTGCATATAAAAGTTATGTAATGTGGTAAGTGATTGTAATAATTTGGAAATATACCATAATTTAGCTGTTTGGTAATTTATTATTAAGCACCAGGATTAATGGTATGGGCGGCACGGTGGTGTAGTGGTTAGCGCTGTCGCCTCACAGCAAGAAGGTCCGGGTTCGAGCCCCGTGGCCGGCGAGGGCCTTTCTGTGCGGAGTTTGCATGTTCTCCCCGTGTCCGCGTGGGTTTCCTCCGGGTGCTCCGGTTTCCCCCACAGTCCAAAGACATGCAGGTTAGGTTAACTGGTGACTCTAAATTGACTGTAGGTGTGAATGTGAGTGTGAATGGTTGTCTGTGTCTATGTGTCAGCCCTGTGATGACCTGGCGACTTGTCCAGGGTGTACCCCGCCTTTCGCCCGTAGTCAGCTGGGATAGGCTCCAGCTTGCCTGCGACCCTGTAGAAGGATAAAGCGGCTAGAGATAATGAGATGAGATGAGATTAATGGTATGATTCACCAAATGATTCATTGAACGATTCACCAAATGATTCACTAAACGATTCATTGAACGATTCACTAAATGATTCACTGAATGAGACTGATTCTATGGTATGATTCAATTCAAACGAGTCAAAGTAAATGATTCAATGGGATTGATTCATTTTAATTAGTGACCTTCAAAATTTAATGAGACTGATTTAACGAGATTGATCACTTAATTTCAATAATTAACTGATTGCACCCACAATATATATATATAGTTATTATGCCTTCGCGTTGTGTTGCTGGCTTTTGCTCCAAAACCTACAAGGATGGGGTAAGTTTATTCAAGTTTCCCAGAGATCCCGAGCTGCATGCAAAGTGGGTGAAGCAAGTCAGGCGCACTCGTGACAAGTGGGAGCCCTCACCAACATCCGTCCTGTGCTCTGAACACTTCGATTTGGATTGTTTTGACACCCTTCCCAGCTTAAAAGAATCTCTTGGGTGTTCAGTTCAGCACAAATGTGTGTTACTACCATCAGCAGTGCCTACAGTATTCCGGAGGGGGTCTACTAGTAGCTATGCCGGATCCAGCAGTCGCCTGGGACAAGCTGACTCCTCCAAAGACAGTCCTCCTGTCAGAACATGTGTTGAGAAATGATATAAGATAAAGGTACGTAGAGCTATAGAGTGCTCCGACATGATGCTAAAAATAGTAACCATGCGGTCTGCGCGGCCATCTTGGAAGTGACTCGCTCCAGAGCACTCATAGAGTACACATCATAGAGTACACATTCATGATAATCATAAATGTAATCATAAAGTTGGCGTGATATCAGTCATGTATTTGCTTGTGAAAGCTTGCGGCTTTCATGTAACTGCTGCCTAGCAACGAGAGGCAAAGGGTAAAGAGGGTAGGCTATCATAGATTCTATTCAGAGGAGATCAATACATGATTGCTTAAAAATTAGGTATTTTAACAATTTGCATCTGTTTTGTGATTATCGTGACACTTGTGTGTTATATAGAACTGTATGTCTTATCAGCACATCGAGGATCTTCCACCGGAGGCTTTAGCAAGTACTCGTAGCAACACTACACTTTACCCTTTGCCATGCATTGTTAGGGAACGGTAGCAAGTACCCCGATGACCGACTTCAAGAATATGTAGAAAAAATTTAGAAATTATACTTTCCAAAAGTCATTTGAGCTTAGTGTATTGCATTTCCATTTATATTGTAGGTTCTTGCTGATGTTTTTGTGGAGTATGACGCAGCTGCTGAATCAGAAGCTGCAGAGTTTGTATGTATTAGTTGTGAACATTCACATTATTATCAATCTCATTTATTTAAAATCAGATAAAATCATGCCATCATGATCACTGCTTAAAGTACCAGTATTTGGTTGTTGAAGAGCTAGCACTAGAAAGTTCACCGGCGTTTTCATGCACCATTTCCACTGAGTAGAACAGCCAGTGAACCACAGCGTGTTCTTCTGCTGACGTCACAACATGGCCGCGAGCCACGGACCCAGTTTTCTTGCGCTGTGCAATTAAAAGTTGGATATTCGTGTAACAACAGCTTCTTTTCACATAATTATAACAGAAATCTAACATGTTTGCCATGTTGTATAGTTTATTTAAGAAATTGCATAGAGTCATGTTCGTGTCATCAGCACTTTAATAAATCCCAGCTCACAAAAGTCGGGAAGTTCAGCGTACTTGCTGACCAAGTATGTACAGTGTTAGCCCAAAAAGAATATGATTTTTTTATATTACCATTTAATAAATCTAAGATCACTCAAGTCGGGAAGGTCAGCTGACCATACCAGGGAAGAAGCTGAGGTGGCCCTGCATTATCTGGTCTGACCACCAGATGGCAATATTGGCCTCCAGTGAGGTTTTGCAGGCAGACTGGTGTCCCAGAGGGCCCAAAACAAAGGAAGGGCCATTAAACAGGACAAAGAGCTGTGGAGGGTTGGGTTGCAGCCTGGGTTAGCAAGTTGGGTTGCAGTTCCATGGCCTGATTAGATAAAAAATGTTGAAAAATGGAATTAAAAGTTAAATCTATCCCACAGTCTCCAAACTTGTTGTATGAATATTGGCCAGTATACAGGTGCTACTCAGTGGGTCCAAGGGTCCAGGGTTGGGTTGCTTTCAGCAACGTTTTGGCCTAAGCTGTGACTGTCTCTCTTGGCAGAGAACACCACACTTATGGTTAGTTCCCTGTAATCTAACGTCTTTTTATTTTTCTGTATTTCCTGGTAGTCCTCTCTCTCTCTCTCTCAATCCTCTCTCTCTCTCTCTCTCTCTCTCTCTCTCTCTTTGATGATGATTAAGTCCTGAGTTTTTTTTTACCATGGGCATCAGGCTGAAAAATAGCAACGTCCCACTGTTCAGTTTTACCATGGGCATCAGGCAGAAAAATGGCAAAGTCCCACTGCTCAGTTTTACCATGGGCATCAGGTGGAAAAATGACAAAGTCCCACAGTTCAGGGTTAGTATGTATGCTGACTCACCAAGCGCATGAGATTTTTACACCTGCATATGTGCTTTTCACGTATAAAAGCACCCTAAAAACATCAGCAGTCGTCAGGCTTGGGTTCTGTCCTGGCTGTTACATCTCTATCCGTACCCCACTGACATTCTACTATGCTTCCCAAGTACACAAAGGACTCAGCCTCCTTCACTTCTTCCCCTCCGATTGTGACTGGCTAACCCTAACCCAACCCAACTCTAACCCTACATAACCCTAACCCTGACCCTACCCTAACCCTAACCCAACCCAACGCTAACCTAACCCTAACTCTAACCCAACCCTAACCTAACCCAACCCTAACCCTACCCAACCCTAACCCCAAATCCTGGACCTAACCCCAACCTGAGCTCACCCCTCACCCAATCCCTAGCCTTAGCCCATCGCCCAAAAAATAATGGAATAATAATCCAAATATAACATGGGAGTACTTACCAGGCACCTGTGGAGCATTGGGGATGGGACTCAGGAAGGACACAGCCTTGGCCTAGGCCAGGATGTGGATCTTTCTGGAAATCCTAACCCTAACCCTACCCTAACCCCAAATCCTAACCATAACCCCAATCCTAACCCCAAATTCTAACCATAACCCCAATCCTAACCCCAAATCCTAACAATAACCCTAAACCTAACCCCAAATCCTAACCCTAAACCTAACCCCAACCTGAGCTTACCCCTAACCCAATCCCTAGCCTTAGCCCCTAACCCAAAACCTAGCCTCAAATAATAATGGAAAAATAACCCAAATATAACATGGAGGTACTTACCAGGCACTTGTGGAGCATCGAGGATGGGGCTCAGGAAGAACACTGCACAAACACAGCCCTGGTCTAGGCCAGGACGTGGATCTTTCCGGAAATCCTAACCCTAACCCTAACCCTAACCCAACCCTAAATCTAAACCCAACCCTAACCCTAAACCTGACCCTAGGCAGAGACCCACTGCACAGATGAGGGAGAGATGGAAATGAATGGAGTAAAAATATCTTAAGAACAAGAGATGGTAAGCACAGAGAAGGGGTGACAATCATGTTGAAGAAATGTTAGAAACACGCACATCGAACATAGAGCTGTATCACCCAGAATCATCTCAGTGGTGATGAATGGAAGACAGAAATATGAGAATCATAAAAGTATGTGCACCTGACATTAACCACAGCGAACAAGAAGTGGAAGAATTCTACGGACAGTTACAGGAAGAGATAGACAGAGTGAGGAACAATGAAATAGTGATGATAATAAGAGATTTTAACAACAGAATAGGAGATGATAGAGGAGGCTATGAAGATATAATGCGACATTTTGGAGTTGGGGAGAGGAATGAAAGAGAAGAGAGAATGCTGGATTTTTGTCAACAAAACCAATTATATATAACGAATTCTCACTTCTACAGATGCACACAACACAGGTACACTTGGAATCACCCCAACAATAGAAATAAGGCTGCATTGACTATATACTTGTGAACAAGAGATGGAGAAGCTCAATACTGACAACTAAAGTCATGAAGAGCACAGCCATCAACACATCCTATGAACTACTGATATCCAAAATCTGAATAAGATTTAAAATGAAACCAAAAGAGCAACCAGAGAAAAGACTTAACTTGGAAAAGCTAAAGGATGACAACACTGCTGCAGAATTTCAAGCAAGAACAGGAGGAAGGTATTGGAAGATTGAACAAATGTTCAATGTGTTAGGGATAATTATCTTGTTTCTTAAACCAGAAAGAGTCCCAATTAAATTTAGAATTCTTGAGTAATACGGGGTGTTTCATAAAATGTGATGTTATTTGAGATGTAAATATCCCAGAAACTACATAGACTAGGCAAATGAAACTGAACAGGCTTAATGTTGAGCAATATAAGATTTATTCCTCAAAATTTGAGTGAGAAATTCAAAGGTAAATGGATCCCATGAACAATTTCACAAATTTTCAATATGCACGCCTAACCCTAACCCAGCTTTTCTCTTTGAACTTTTTGTTGCCATGTCCAAATCTGCATTACAGTTGGTGCATTTTTAGAGAATTCCCTCATAAATGCATGCTGGACAGTTTTGTTTGACTGTGTTCGAGTGTACTCAAACACACAAAACACCTTTTCTTTTCCAGTGAACGGCATTTCTATACTTAAAAAGATAAAAACAAAAAACATTAAACATAAAATTTTGACCTGTTTCCACACATGCTGTTAAAATTTGAGGTCAATTGAACAAGAATTGGCAGTTATTAGACTGTGAAATTATATAATTTTTTTTTTTTAAACACCCTGTACTAGGGTTACTAGGGTTGTACTAACCCTAACCCTAACCCTGTACTTTGTAAGAAAGTGAATGCTTAATATTCCCTTGCCTGACTTTACCAAGCCTTTATACTCATGTTGATTCCTTGGTTGTTGATATTGTTCTGTATTTTGGTTTACAATTTTTGTCTCTGCCTGTTTGTGCATCGCCTGACCATTGCCTATTTTTTGACTCTGACTTTGCTTCATGATTTGGATTTGTTTGCCAGTTTGCCAGGGCTTTGAACTGGTTCAAGGAACGAAAACGAAAACCGGGAACTTTTTCTATTTCACATGGAACAGAAACGAAACCAGAAACTTTATTATTTTTTATGTTCCGGAAAAGAAACGCTTATTAAAAATAATGGTAACCGGTTAATACTGGTTTTTATTTCGTTCCTCAAAGTTTCCGTAGCCTACAAATAAAAAAGTCATTCTTCTCCTGCGCAAGTTTCTATGACCCGCTGGGGTTCACTTCCTGTGTGACGTTCGCTGACTGAATGGAGAGAGCGGGAGGGTGGACTACGATCACGTCTCCACATCTTAAATAAGAGGTAAATATTGCAGTCTATCGTTATTCAAAAATGTCAATTTCAAACACGATATCAATATATTTGTCCACGTTAATGAGAGGCTCGTGAACATTAAATGACGTTAACCTCTGTTAGCCTATCAATGCATAGGGCCTGACTAGCCTTTGGTAACACACTAAACGAATTATCTTTCATTTTTGGCACTTTTTCTGTTTGTGTAGATGGGAAGACATACTGAGAATCCAAATTGCCAACATCTGAAATAATAATTGTTTTGAATTATTTCTTGTCTTATTTAATGAAGGTTGTAATAGAATTAGCCTACATTTGGCTTAAGCTGGATGAGACAGAGACATAATTTTATAGCCATTTGTTAAACAGCTGACAGGGAACGTAATTAACTGTTCCGGGAATGACATTTTTTTGTTCTAACCGGTTTGGGAACGTCTATTTAATGGTGGAACCCAAAACCAGAAACGTTAAAATTCTGTTTCTGTTCGGAACGAACCAATAGGAAAAAAATTCTGGTTCAAAGCCCTGCAGTTTGCCTTAATACACTCTCTGCTGCTTTTACCTGTTTGTTGCCTACATTCTTGACAATATGCTACCATCTTTATACTTTTATTAAACCGAAATCCAGAAAGGATGATTCAATAAAAGACAAACTTGGTAGTTTGAGTGAATTTAATTTGAGTCTTTACTAAATAAGACCCCACAATGGGGTGCAAATTGTGTGACGAGCAAATTTCAGTTTTACTGCTAGGCTTAAGGCCAATTTATGCTGACAACCCAGTCCTCACAGATAGCGTCGCAGACAGTGTCTGCATAGCCCCCCCACCTTCGCAGACGCTCTGCGCGCACCTCCCAAAAATTGTGACCACCGCAGAAGCCTCGCAGACAAGAGGGCTCTGATTGGCCCACTCTACATCTGCTGTACACGCACTTCCGCTTCCCTACTTTCCCGGTTTGTTTTGTTTTCACGACCGGCATTTTTAAAAACACGAACGAAGATGGAGCAGCACAAAGAGCGGTTGATTGAGGAAGTGAGGAAGTACGTACATCTATATGACTCCAGTTCTAGTCATATATAAAAAAAAAAAGTTCTAGTCATTATAAGTAACCGGAGGATAAACACTCCACTAACCACACCCACCAACTACTCCTAGCGACTTTGCGCCCCCTTGCGTTGTGCGAGTGAATAACATCGCGCACGCCTATTCTCCCCGCTCAACGATAAATTACAACTGTCTGCGAAAAGCTGTCTGCGAAAGCCTTGTCGCAAGAGCATGCAGAGGCCTTTACAAGGCATATATAAGTCCCGGTAAGTCTAATCGCCTCTCACACTTACTGTAAGCCAGCTCCACCTCCGTCACTAAGACAGGTGCACCCTGGGGATCCCGGTTTTGCGGCTGGGTGATCAAACGGAGCTCTGGCACCAGGTTGTGAAGTAGCTTCTTCCAAGCTGGAGAAAGTTATAAAAGGCAATATTGTTCATTGTTTTTGTTTTGTGTGCAAATGGATAACATCAGAGTTTCAGCACCAAAGCAGACGCATCATAGATTCCATCTTGGAACAATCAGTGTTTGGACCTGCAAATGTGAAAGCAAGTTAGCGGATTGTGTGACACGCTGTAAGAACCTATCACAGGATATAGTGTGCATGCAGGAGACCCGTATAAGGGATGAGGGCGAGATCTGCTTTGAAGATTGTTTTGAAGGGTTGGCAAGCTGTATACAACGGCATGAGCGTGGCACGGGCAGGCGTTGCCGTTGTTTTGGCACCACATGTCCAGCTCTTGGATGTCGAACATGTAATGGAAGGTAGAATGATTATGGTCAGAGTGAAGGTGTATGGAGTAAAGTTGATGATATATTGCTGCTACTGCCCAACTGAAGAACACAGTACCTCCACAAAGGAGAACTTCTACCGTATATTAAGTAGAGGCATGCAGAAAACGAAAGGAAACCATCCTTCCTATAAGATCATTGTGGCCGGAGATTTTAATGCGACCATTGGTAAGGACTGTAACCATAGCAACTGGAGAGGAGTTGGATCTTACCATGATACAGACATAACCAGCTTTAATGGCACAAAACTCCTCGAAACTGCTGAGTGTAATCAGCTCTACATCTTAAACACTATGTTTGCAACACGATCACACGAGCATAGGTGGTCATTTCACTCTAACCCTGGATATAAGCGTCGGCTAGACTACATCCTGGCTGACTGGTATGTAAGACGTGCTACAACAAACTGTTGAGTATACCCAATACAAAGTCAAATATTTGACTCTGACCACCAAATAGTAGTCATGAGTGCCGCCTTTCCAACAAAGAAAGAAGTACACAAGATGTTCCGGAAATCCAGAGCTCACCAAGCACATCTAGATATAAGAGCACTAAGGACTGATCTCGATATTCAAGCCAAGTATAGTGAAAGGCTAGATTCTCTTATATTGGGAGATACTCAGACAAACAGACAACTGGATGATGTGGAGGAACGAATAACCGAGGCTATATTGACAGCATCTAAGGAAACGATACCGCCACAAACCAAGAAGGAGATGGATAAGCCTTGGACCGACCACACCTATAGAGAACTAACGCAGAAACTCCTGGCAGAGGAAGACCCGGTAAAGAAAAAGATCTTGTACTATGAGACTAGAAAGATGCATACAAAATTAAAGAACGCCTACTTTAAAAACAAGGCGGACGAATTGAATGTTGCTAGCGAGCAGAGAGACACAGAGAAGGAATTCCGGTTAATGAAGGAGTATTCATCATTGTCACGGCTCAACAAACCACTGGTTCTAACAAGAAAACTTGAAGAACATTTTGCCTCACACTTCAGTGCACGCGAGTTTGAACTGCAACCAGAACTAGAACAACTGGAATGCTATCCACATGTAATACCACCGGAGAATACGCCTACAATAGATGACATAATACCGGAGCATATAGAAGTTGAAGACAGTATAAAGAAATTGAAGAACGGAAAATGTCAAGGGATAGATAAGATCAATGTGGAACACCTGAAGTACTCACAGTCAACAGGACTGCTTAACTATATTGTGCTCTTAATTCAACTGATATGGTCCTGCGCTCAAGTTCCATCTAAGTGGTTGACAGCGAGCATCACATGTTTACACAAGAAGGGCCTCAGGTCATTGGCAGAAAACTACAGAGGACTAAATATAATTGCTACAGTCTCCAAGGTCCTATCTTGGATTGTTGTTGAGAGGATAAGGGAAACGTATGAACATGTTTTCCTGCAGACGCAATTTGGCTTTCAGTCAAATAGATTGACCACAGATGCCATATATATATATATACTATGTCAGCTTCTGGAAAATGCTAGGAAATTAAATAAACCAGTGTATATAGCATTCATGGACTTGAAGGCTGCCTATGATTGGATTCCGAGGGATGCATTGTTCAAGTGCTTGGAAATTCGACTGAAGTCCCCCAAGCTAGTATCCATACTACATGCAGTCCATACAGGAACCAAGGCATATGTGAAAGGAAGCAAACATCTGAGACAGTGGTAGGATGCCGACAGGGCACACTAGAGTCCCCCGTCCTTTTTAACATCTATTTGGACTTTGTTGTACGAGTCGCACGTCATGAAATACTGAAGGAATATCCAGAATCAGGAATGAAAGTAGAATATTGTATGCCAAATGAAGTGTCACCACAGGAATATCGTAGGAAGGCTCCAACACGTGGAACTACCCAAATTATGGAATTATTGTATGCTGATGATGAGGCAATTCTTGCCAACTCTGTGGAAGAACTGAAAACCATCCTTGAAATATACGATCAAACCTTCACACGCTTTGGCCTGAAGACGTCTTACAGTAAAACGGAGACAATGGTTTTCAATGTTGATGATGAAATAAAAAACAAGGGAAGTCTGATCACCATTGGCAATAACAAAATCAAGAATGTGCGAACTTTCAAATATCTTGGGTACATGATCTCAAATGATGATATGAATTAACCTTGTTT
>NC_083581.1:282500-285000 GCF_027579695.1 Neoarius graeffei
TGAACAGTCCAAATGCCAAAAGTATATTGATTCAATTGATATGTGGGCAAAGCTGGTTGAAAAACGTATTATTTTCAGGTCTATGTGTGGCACCGTAATTGTGCTTCAAATTCATAGCTGCTATGGCCAAATTGTGTATGTTGGCATCTCTGCCTCTATAACTGTGTCCTATAGAGTCACAAAGTACAACTGCGAAACCAGGAAATTCATTATAGTTTAACAGGAAGTCTGTTTTGTTGAAGTTACAAACTGTTCGTTGATGGAAACTTGAGTGTAAAACTGTTCATGACAACTGCAGTCCTAAAGTTATCATGATGATTGGAGTCATCAGCCATAAGTGTATTACTGTAAGTGTCCAGAACGTCTTCCAAGTGCAACTTTCGACCGTACATACGGGGCCGTCTTCCACAGGAGCAATGAGATGAGACTCCAGGCAGACGTGGGGCATTGGGATGGATCAGGCGAGTCCAGAGAGCAAAAGAAGTCAGAAAAAAACCAAAAGGTAGCTGGTTTGATTCCCTAAACCAGCAAGAATGGCTGAAGTGCCCTTGAGTAAGACATCTAATCCCCATCTGCTCCCCAGGTGCTGGGTATGTTGTACGTCACTCTGGATAAGAGTGTCTGCTAAATGTTGTAGTGTCGTAATGTCGCATAAATGTAAAACCATACAGAAGCTGTGGGTGGGGCTGTGGCCGGTCCTAGGGGGCGGAGCTGTAATATTGCTAAACATGATGTATATAGTAATATAAAACCATTTCCGCTTACCTCTGACCTCCCGTTATATAACTGAGATTCAGCTGGACTAAAGTCTGATTCATGATGAAATGTAAAACTGTTTCTTCTGCTTCGTAACACAATTCACTAAACTCATTTCTTCATTAGTGAAATTTCATTACACACACACACACACACACACACACAGAAAAAACACAATGGAGCAAGTCAGTGAGTCATTTTTTAATCACAAGGTTCGATTAAACTTCTGTTTTTCCCTCCAGTGTAATAGTGTGTAACAGTTTAAGACCAGTTTAATGCACACAATAATAATAATAATAATAATAATAAAAGACTGCAGTACATTTTTCCTGTTTAATTAGAATGACTGCAGTCAACTATTAATGGAAATGATCCAAAATCCACTAAACACCACATAACCTACATTATTACACCAATTTATTGGGGATCAATTTATTAGTTCATAAGTTTAAAATCTTTATTTTTCTGTAAGGCTGCTTTGTGACAAGAAAGAAAGAAAAAAGCACAACTTTATTCATCACACACTTGTGAAATTTCCCCTCTACATTTAACCCATCTGAAACACACACACATGCACACACACGTGAGCAATGAGCACACACCCAGAGCAGTGGGCAGCCATGCTAACAGCATGTAGGGAGCAGTTGGGATTTCGATGCCTCGCTCAAGGGCACCTCAGCCCAAGCTCATCCCATATTAACCTAACCTGCATGTCTTTGGACTGTGGGGGAAACCAGAGCACCCGGAGGAAACCCACGCGGACACGGGGAGAACATGCAAACTCCACACAGAAAGGCCCTCGCCGGCCCCGGGGCTCGAACCCAGACCTTCTTGCTGTGAGGCAACAGCGCTAACCACTACACCACCGTGCCGCCCCAATGTCTATAGTTAAAAGGGCCATACAAATAAATTGACTTGACTTGATCATTATCAGTCTGTCTGTGTGTGTGTGTGTGTGTGTGTGTGTTATGGAGGGCTTACTGAAGGTCAGTAAAATTATTTATAGATGATACAGTTATGACTACGTGCCTAAAAAGTATCACATCAGGATAACCTGTATGTGATTTACTGTGTGTGTGTGTGTGTGTGTGTGTGTGTGTGTGATCATGTTTAAAATAAAGTTGTGTGGAGTGACGCGTTCTCACCCAGACTGGATTTAGCCGCGTTAGCGCTCACACCAAGTTTCATTACAGCACTAAAATAAAGACATGACAGAAACAAGTGGAGTGTCTTCTCACACACACACTCACACACACACACACACACACACACACACACACACACACACACACACACACACGAGACCTGTGCATTACTCAGTGTTTGTAACTGAAGTTGCCACTGTGGTTCTGCCCCCTTCTAATTCTCTCTCACTCTCTCTCTCTGTCTCACACACACACACACACACACACACACACACACACACACACACACACACACACACACACACACACACATTCTCTCTCTCTCTCTCTCTCTCTCTCTCTCTCTCTCAATGTGACTCTCCAAGGGCACTCAGTGCTCCTTCACTCAGGGAAATAATAATAATGGCGTCTGTGTGAACATTCAGTGTAAACACTGTCCATCCATAAAACCCACATGTAAGTACATCTGTGTGTGTGTGTGTGTGTGTGTGTGTGTGTGTGTGTGTGTGTGTGTGTGTGTGTAGGTTCAGTACAGCGTTTTTGTGTGTTTAATATACACAGTATACACTGTAAGGACTGGGGCTTATGGGTTAAAACAT